>NC_044066.1:7091702-7161702 GCF_902167405.1 Gadus morhua | reverse complement strand
AACAGAGACCCACTAGTGGTTTCATACCTCAGGGGGGTGAGCTTCACACTCATCGCTGTGAACTTGACCTCAAACAGCCTCTGGTTTACCACCAGATGTGATGTTGCTTAAGCCTTAGACCATCCATTTCAAAAAACTCTCTGTAGCCTTCTGGTTGGTTTAGGCCACAAGCAGAGAGGACGGAGGAGCTGAACCATCCGGGACACATCTGGGTGTGGACACTCCCACTTGTGAGGACACAAGCGGCCTCGTTTAAATCAAAATGGCTTGTAATGACTCATCGCCCTCACAGCTGGCGGCATTCTTTTTGTCTAAATACGGGGCGTCTCCCCCGTCGATCATGTGACCCTGATGAACCCAATCACCTGATTGGCCCGCTTCACAATCTGCAAGAATCTGCAGGAACCCGGCATTGCGTTTCACCTTCTATGGGGGGTAATGGCGGCAGCAGCAGCAGCAGCAGCAGCCGGTCCATCCAAACCTAAGCCCTAATCACCCAGAAAATACTCCCCCCCCCCCCCCTCTCCTCCCCATCATGGGGGAGAGACAGATTCTGGCCCTCTGCCAGCTCTCGCCAGCTGTTGGTCAGCATTCAACAGTCACCGATGAACAAGCGGGTAGAAATGCATCAGGGCCGAGTCAGGGAGAGGAGCGGACCCAATCGCAGGGATAGAACCCACGAAGAGTCAAAGCACGTTAGGAAGAGTCGTCTACAAGCGGTAAACAGAGGTAAACATAGAGGGAAGTTACAAACACTGACAGGAACGAAACCAACCGACCACAATGGGTAGAAAGTTACTGTAACAAGATCACATGGATAGAATCACTAATTTCACAGACGGTGATTTCACGTACGCAAAGTCTGCAAACGCAAGCTTCCTCCTCTTCCTGTGGTGTGCGTGTGTGGTTGTGAATGATCAAATGCGACAGGCATGCATGAAAGTTTCTGTTAAAAGTGCACTGAGGGCAGGATTGGAGGGAAGTCAGCGATGACCACTGGAGCGTGAAAGCCGGAGCGCTCGAACCGTGACAAGATAACCGGTTTTGTTGTGTTATGACTACTGTGTTCCTAATCCTTTTCCACGGCACTGTCACAAAGTTGACACACAGAGATGTGTCGTTATCATTCCACACACCAACATCAAACTGACGGGTTGTCAATTAAACAGTCATTGTTTGATTACCTGATGTGAGAATACAGTAGGCGCAGATTTGTAGACGGAGAGAGCTTTATTGTGAGTGATGGTGACGTAGACATTATTGCGTCTGATGTGTTCCTAATGGGCTTCTTGCGTAGGGCTTTGAAGAGTGGATGAAATAAAATCAATAAAAATGCTTTGCATTTAAATAATTTAGCATTGGTTTTATTGGTTTTTATTTATTTTACAGCCTTGCTTATTTTTTTAGAAAACTGAAAAATAAAGCGGGCCCAGCTGAAGTTGTGTTTGATCCAGAGAGTTGCACACTTTTAATGCATCTAATAAAAACGTTTACCATAGTCCATGCAATCCAAAATACATTCACGTTGCTTCGTTACGATCCTTATTCACTAATGGAGTCGTTTGTTTGACTTTTCCCTGACTGTTCAATTGGTCTATGTTGTCACGATTGATGTCATAACCCATGTTTTTTTTTATGAGCAACATCACAGATCTCATGACATTACAGTACTTTATGACATCGTCACATTACATGATGACGGCACGATGGCCCGTGACATCACACTAGAACTAAGATAATGTCATCGTCACAGTACATGATGTCAGCACACTGCCCCGTGACACAACATTAGATAATGACATTGTCACACCACATGATGACAGCACACTGCCCCAAATTGTCTCTCCCTTTTGATCTCTGCATGGAACCCTTGTCAATGATGATTAATTATTTCACTCAATCCCCTTGAATAATTAAAAATGTAAATCTCATGATGTCAGACTTTAACAAAGTGTTCCTCTGAAAACTGGGGATCTCAAGGTCAAGTTAATTAATTTACTCTTTTGATCAAAGTCAATAATGGGTTACAAGAACTAATCAGTTGATATTTAATCAACCACATAGACCTCTCTGGCCCTCATGTACCACACACACACGCACGCACGCACGCACGCACGCACGCACGCACGCACGCGCACACGCACACTAACACACACACACACAATAATACTCGGAATATGGAATATATATGATTATATGGAATATAATCATATTCCATAAAAAAAAATAAAAAATAAAAAGGGTTACTTCAATGGACTAAAAAGGGAGACACACATCAGAGAAGGAGCATGTTACTGAGAGAGAGTCGGACTGAGCAGGGGAGGTGCACTCTGGCTCTGCTCGATGGCTTCCGGCCCCCCTCCTAGTCCTACATCTTGTAAGTCATTGATTAACTCTGCTGGGAAGTGGCTTCTCCTGGTCCAGCTGCGGCTGTTTGAGTCCAGAGAGCGACTGCTTGGGTTGTATCAGCCGTGCTGCGACTGGCCCACAGTACACATCCAGGCAGACTCTCCCACTTGTAATGTCACAAACGGATAGGACGCTTGTGGGAAGATGAGGAAGAGACGAGATATCCAGCAGAGATTATACTGAAGATCCATCCTTGTATATTCATCCCTGCATTCAGATGCAGTATATATTTAAAATGCTCCATTTTAATCAAATAATTTATCTTGGTCCTATGGAGACAAATATTTAAACCGGCCAGGATTAGGGGTTACATTCTCACTGGCTGATATCCTTGTTAAAATTGTAATCACTCACAGCTTGTTAATCTTTGGATAAAAGCCACCACCAAACTACCTTTATCATGATATATAATTTGTCCTAACGTGAAGCTGAACCTCTCAGGCACCATCCGTCTGCCTCATCCCCGTCCACGACCCCTCTTCCTCTCCATCAGGCCAGTACCATCCCCCCCCCCCCCCCCCCCAATCCCATCATCACTTCACACAATAACTGGCCAGACTTCAAAATGCAGGAGCTGTTCTGCTGCTCTGGCTACGTTGCCTAGCAACAGCATGGCGGTGTGGTCCCTCATCCGGAGGGTCCTTCGTCACCGTCCTCCTCCTCTGTGAGCCACCCTCCCGTCGTCAGCGGGGTTCAGAGGGTTTCCGCCTCCCACCGCACACTGCAGACCCCTCGTTCTCCAGGCGGCTCCTTGGCCCCACCTGCAGGGACCTCGCTCTATCGATCATAAGGACCCCCCCAGCCAGCCCCACACCCCATGAGACCCCGCCAATGGACGGTTACCTGTTGGCTTATCAATGCTGGGGGCTATAGTTTATATTTTCTCCGCATAAATATACATATTGAAATGTGTTTTATGTAAATATAATGTAAGGTAACATTACCTACAGTAATGGGTCATCGTTTAACACAAATGTCACGTGATGAAACGTAAAGGTAACAATGTAATGTAACACAATGCAACGTAACACGTAGCGTAAATCTAACGTTCCGTCACATGGCATAATGCAACGTAGCCTAAAGTAAAATAGCAGAACGTAATGTATGGAACGTAATCAAACATAATCGGACATAATGTACCAGTGAAATGCAACGTAACATAATTGAACTTACGAAACACAAAATAATGTGACACAGCATGAGACTGTTGACAACGTATCGCCTTGCAATGTACGTTTCTCAGTGAACAACGAGGGGGGAACACTGAGGGTAATGCACTCGGCAAACCTCAATAGACGTCGGATGAAAACGACCCCTGTAACACCTTTCATTGCGTAACCCAGGTAACGGCTGGGAATGCGGATGGTGTTGATACCGTTGACAGGGCTGGGGTATGGTTCAGCCGGAGGGCAGTGTTTGAACAGTGTAACCTCATCCTGCGGAGCACAAGAGGCCCGCACCCACGGGGTGGCCGCACTCCAACCGGCTCGCCTTTCAGTGTGAAGTTTAAATAAACAGCAACACGTGTATTTACACTGGCTCTGGCATGGACACTCACACACACACACACACACACACACACACACACACACACACACACACACACACACACACACACACACACACACACACACACACACACACACACACACACACACACACACACACACACACACACACAGAGACAGAGGAACAGGCTGAGTGGCTCAACCCGCTGGTGCACTGACCACGTCAACAACACACCTTGTCGTGGCCACAGGTTTGATTCCCGCTTGGTCTCATTCCTATCTCTTTTCTTGCTCTAACTTTCCTCACGCTATCTTCATCGTCCTTTCTATAAAACGGACTGAAGCCCATAACAATCTGTAAAGTGTTACACAAACACACATTTCAAGCTTGGCCATTGTTTAAAAGGTCCTGTCCCCAAACCACAGAGCCAGAAACAACATCCTTCACCTCTCACTGTAAATAGAGAAAACCAACCATGAAAGGATAAGAAGTGACAATTCCCAGCACAAATAGATACCCTGCAATGGCTTCCTGTTGTTTTGAAGGATACATCTCTATTCATGAAATCCAAACACCCAGTGTGTGACAGCGTGTGTGTGTTTTGTGTTCCCCGACAGGAACGCTGACCGCAGGAGAGCACAGCTTCCCGTTCCAGTTTGCCATCCCAGGTATGACCTCACCGTGTTTACCCTGTGGGAGGGCCGCCGCTCACACACACACACACACACACACACACACACACACACACACACACACACACACACACACACACACACACACACACCCCTCGCTGTTCCATGACCGTGCATCTGTACACACGCTGATAACCCAATAAGACGGCCTGTTATTAATAGGTCCATCCAGGTCGTATTTCCTGTGGAAGAGGACATCGCCACGGTAACAGAGCCACTGCCAGACTCTTAGCTGTTGTTGCTACACGACAATGGAGGGGGAAAGAAAAGACTCGCGTAACCACGCCCAGTTTGACTGGTTCAGATTAAACCAGTAAAGTACTGGATGTAACGATACTATCAGTATTAAAAAAAGAACACTTGTTTTGTCTCCATGACCTCGTATGAACCTTTTGGTTAAGTAAGGTTTGACAAGCAGCTTGTGGTTAATTATTTCCTGGTAGTATCCTCTGAATGATTAATGAATACACTAATACTCATTGGAATGTTATGTGGAAAATGTAGTTCAACAGAAAGTCCAAGATAATTATTCCATGAGTATAGGAAGTGTCTCAATATTCTAATTAAGCTGGAGTTAAAGTAGCCTTGTACCGTCCATCGCAGGTGAAACTACAGGTCCTTTATTAACTTAACCTTTATTAACTCACTGACGAGAGCAAGAACCGTTCAACTCCCACCCCAAAGGTCCTGGGTTCAATCCCCCCAATGCCCTCAGCCTCATCTCTTGGGGTCCGTGATCTAGATACCCAACATCTTCCTGCTCCTGAATGACATATATATATCGACATAAACTTTAGTATAATGATTAACTTATTTTCTTGTTGAGGCCCACTTCAGAAACTCACAACACAGGGAAGTGTCCGCTGCTCTCACGCAATAACCTCTGGGCTGTTTTATGTTATGTTAGCCTAAATCATGTCAAATAGTAGTGCTGAATATACCAGCACCTCTTTACGATGAGTGTGATAAGACCAGCAATTCCCCGCAACCCCCCCCCCCCCCCACCCCTCTGTTCTTGAGGTGTTTCTGATGTGAGGCAGGGTCAGGATTAGAAACGTGTGTAAAAATGTCCTATCTCAATCTCCCCCCCCCCCCCCCACACCCCAAGTCAATGTTTCCAGAACCAAGTAATGGTTTTGTGGTATAAGCCCAGACATGCTGCCAGGTGTTTGTACAGTGCAAGGGAGGTGTAATGTCTACCTAAAAGGTATTTAAGCTGTGTGTACCAACATGGTCATGCCACACCGTTTTGGCCCCGTGCTAGACAATATGTGTGTTTGCTTTGCAGCTTAAAGTACACAAGGCCTTTCTGGGACAACGTGGTGTGCACAGCTCGTGTGGGCACTAGTCAAACCAAACCAAACAATGTACCAATAGATCAATCCTTAGTATCAGGATATTTGCTTTGGGTCAATAATCCAAGGCCCTCTTTCACAGGCTGGTTTTCCTGTTTTAAAGTTCAACAAGACGTGAAAGGGGGAGCTAGGAGGTAGAGATTACTTGAAGATGCCCCTAATGTGTTATCAATATTCTTCTTGAAAATGTCCTCCCCGCTGAGCAATGGTTGACCCGAGCGTTGAACTGGTCTCTTTGGGAGAAATTGATCCAACTTCAATACAGCGGAACGATGCTGTCAGACATCACAGTCGTTTACCAAATATATCATCCGTTGAGAAAAGGACAACTTAAGGATTCATTCAAATAGGATGCATTTAGTATGAGTTGAGTCAGTGATGCATCGAGATTGCATTTATGATTCCTTTAGCATACATGAAGGACAGATTTAATTTT
The DNA here is from genome assembly GCF_902167405.1 of Gadus morhua. Lineage (NCBI taxonomy): Eukaryota > Metazoa > Chordata > Actinopteri > Gadiformes > Gadidae > Gadus > Gadus morhua. The sequence goes on along the minus strand of NC_044066.1, from coordinate 7,155,301 downwards.
GGATACATTAACAAAACGTTTAGGTCACTTTTAGGATACATGTAGAGGATATATTTACGTTACATTTAGGATATGTTTATCCGTTCAGAATACTATACTTATACATATGTATAGCATATATTTCGTGATACATTTAGCACAACTTCAGTGTACATTTAAGGTGGACCGTAGGATACCGGGATTTAAAGGCCAACAGCCGGATCCCCAGCATCCTGGGAGTGTTCCTGGTGGCAGGAGACTGCGGCAGACTGCAGAGTGTGCTGCGTGCTGAGCTGGTCTCTGGGCTGGGGGACAGGGAGAGCCCTCCATACAGAGAGAGAGGCTGGAGCTAGGCGTCGGCTGATGGGACTGGGCAGCTCTGGAAGCCTGGCCCGATAAGGACGATCAGATAACCGGGGGGGTAGTGCTCTGGATTTAGGCCAGCCAGCACCAGGAAAGGAGAGAGGAAATGCTTTGTGGGATGCCTGTGTTATCTGCTGTGGTTCTCCTGCATTAGGTCTCGCTGTTAGACTTGTTGTATACAGTGCATGCTTTGGACTCATGCCGCGGGTATAAAATGTTAGATCTTAACCGTCAGGAGAGTGGGAAATGCCGGGGTTTCTTCATCACACACGACTAGTTACATGCTAGACAACTAAACTCGCTTATTCATTGAATCATGATTGAACAAATAAAAAAAGCTTTATGCCGTTCTCAGGCTTAGCTTGCAGATGGGAGAGAGGCACTGGCAGCACTATAGTGCTTCAGTTTATTGTCTCTTGCACGCTCTCACTCTCTCTAGCTCTAAACGTCTCTCGTCATGCAGGCTAATCCTCTGGGACATAAGTCGGATCACAACACAGGCCCGATCTCTGTTGAAATAGGAATTAATTGTCCAAAGACAACGTCAAATATCACAAGGGTTCAGATGGGTAACACCAGGGACAGTGTTACACAGTCGATGGTATTTAACTCCACTACTTCCACCGGTTTTCAGTGAGCTGTTTCTTCATGTCATGACCCAGATCATGGAAGGATACGCATGAGGAGGATGAGTTTGGCAGCTGGACTAGAAGCTAGAAACTTGAATCAACTAGAACCAACTAAAACAGTTTTTGTGCCGTTTACAACATGTCAGTGGAATGGCCGCAACGCTCTGAGTACTTCTATTATCTCAAATTTAATCACAAACAGGGATTATGACCATCCCTCCCTGTTTAGTTTCACCATGTGGCTTGTTTTATACCTGGAATGGGCCTTTTATGGGAAAATAAGAATGATGATTCACTATAACTCTAAGCATCCTCCTCTGTCTCGAATCAAATCGAAACTATTCCATTCTGAACAAAGTTAATATTTAAATAATCAAATTGAATAGGATCTTATGTAATTTAATTAATTCTTCTCTGCAGTACAGTTATCTAATCTTCTTTTGCTCTACTCTACTTTAATATATTTATAAATTCTCTGCTATCTATTTCCAGCTGCAGTACCGACTTCATTTGAAGGCCCCTTCGGGAAGATTGTTTACCGCATAAAAGCTTTCATCGATACGCCTCGCTTTTCGAAGGACTACAAAGCCCAGAAGCCCTTCTACCTACTCAATCTGCTCAACCTCAACGAAGTCCCAGACATTGAGGTAAGAGCTTTATGGTTAATGTAGATGTATTGAGGATGTCTCTGCCTCTTGTCAACAGAACTAGCCATGTTCTTTTTTTGTCAAATATATAAAGATGATTTAAAAATCTAATATAAGAAAATATAAGAAAAAAATCAGAAGGAAGCACTTCCGATAGATTACAAAGGATGCTTAAAGTCTTCCAAGGTAAATGAGGCGACAGCTCCATCATTTCCTTTTTATACTGATCTTTTGTTTCGCCAGACCAGCTTTTGAAAGCTGTGCCCTCATTCACTCACACTAGGATCCACTTTATACTCCGTCATTGCTCTATGAATACCGTTTAGAACCTGCTCCCTGATAAAAGCTGTGGAGTTTAGCCTTTTTTTGAGACATGACTCAGGAACGGCGAGGAGATAAGACGAGGGGGGAGACCTTGGGAGAGAGGGGAAAGGGGGGAGAGTGGAGTGGAGGGCCGGACAGGAGGAGGGCGAGGAGATCAGAGTGGAATCTCCTTCATACTAATCGAACCATTTATGGGCCCAGTCATTATCAAGATGGCACCTTATTGGATTTCGCAAATCAACCAACTGTAATTCATTCTTTCCCTCGCTTCAATCTAATTGAAACCCTACCCCTTCACCCACTCTCCCACTCTTCCCCCTCAGCCACACACACTCCGATATCACATCGCTCCTGAACATAAGAACACCAAATAGGAGTGAACCTCATGTTGCAGAGTGACACTTGGGCCCGAGGGTACCAACCTCACGCCCAACGCCGGGGTTGCATTTCACACAACTGTGATTGACAGGCACAAAGGTTTCCTGGAATCCAGGAAGAGAGGCCCTGATTGGTCAGAAGACGGATGTGGTCGGAAATCGAAGGGTTCTCATATAGAGACAGTTGGGTCAACTCCAAACTGATAGCTGAGGGATGACTTGGCCATTTCTAACAAATTACACTCCAGTAATAGCTCTTCAATCGAACCTGCAGCACCTTTAACCAAACGGCAAACTGTGACAACGTCATACTTTCCCCCAGCAACCCAACCATGCGGTGACCACCAAGAAGTTCACCTACCTGCTGGTCAAGACCGGGACGGTGATGCTGAGGGCCTGCAGCGACCTGCGGGGCTACACCCCCGGTCAGGTGGTCCGACTGGCCACCGAGATACACAACAAGTCTGGGAAGGACACAGGCTCTGTGTTGGCCAGCCTCATACAGGTAACTATCATACAGGGCTTCCTATTGGCCAGCCTCGTACAGGTAACTATCATACAGGGCTTCCTATTGGCCAGCCTCATACAGGTTACTATCTTACAGGGCTTCCTATTGGCCAGCCTCGTACAGGTAACTATCATACAGGGCTTCCTATTGGCCAGCCTCATACAGGTTACTATCTTACAGGGCTTCCTATTGGCCAGCCTCATACAGGTAATTATCATACAGGGCTTCCTATTGGCCAACCTCATACAGGTAGCTATCATGCAGTTAAATCCAGGGAATGGGTTAACCTAGCGATTGTTAGTGCTTTGCACTTGGTTCTATAACTATCCTTACTGTACCGAGTGCAATTTATTGTTTCACTTTCTTCTGACAGATGTACTTATTGAAGGTCGCTTTGGATTAAAGCATCTGCTAAATGCCCTAAATGTAAATTTAAATGTCATGCGTGTGTTTCTGTCCCCCCCAGAAAGTGACCTATCGGACGAAGCGGCCGCTGTACGACCTGCGGACCATCGCGGAGGTGGAGGGGGCGGGGGTGAAGGCGGGGAAACACGCTGAGTGGCGGGAGCAGATCATCGTCCCGCCCCTCCCCCAGTCAGCGCTGGCCTGCTGCGGCCTCATAGAGGTGGACTACTTCATCCAGGTCAGAGACACCGGCTCATTTAGCATTTATAACGTCTTTATTCATTCGCACATTTTATTTGTTTATGTTTATGTATTTATCGTCATTATTTTATATATTTTGTTATCATTTTTGTTGTGTTTAATTATGCGTGAATGGTTTATTTTTATTATAAATTCCTTAATTGAATTTGTATTTTATTTGTTATCTACTTTTTGATTAGGTCTTTGCAGGCTGATAGAATTAAGATCGTTTGAACTCCAGCGATCCTTCCATTGGTTAAGACTCGAGTGACATAGACATTGCTGTCTGTATGGTTACCATCTACATGTCACATCACTTTTAATGGGCCTCGTTCACTGGGTGGCCATCTTGGATCTAAACACTATCTGGGTCGGAGGCACTGGCCTCACTAGGATTTGAGGACAGGCTGGGCTTAGCCCAGCAGGGGGTTTGGATTTGATATACAAGCTCTATTTTTATGCTTTTTGATGCACACTGGCACCTTATTTAAATTCAAGTACATGTCTTAATCATTGACTTATTTTATGTTTACCCTAGATTAATGATGAATTGTGATTTTTAAAATGTTAGTAGTTGTTGGTAATAAGTATGATAAACATTTAAGGACATGCTTCAGTAGCAGACTCTAGAAAAATAGTTGAATGTGTTTATTTGAACATGAGTTTATTGGAATATTGCATTTTCTTTGCCACACACACACACACACACACACACACACACACACACACACACACACACACACACACACACACACACACACACACACACACAACTAATGTTCAAAAGCCCCAACCCAACGAGGATGGCCACCTGACTTCAACCTTGACGCCCCTCTCTCTTTTCTCCCCCATGACGTCTCTCTCTCTCTCTCTCTCTCTTTCTCTTTCTCTTTCTCTTCCTCTTTCTCTTTCTCTTTCTCTTTCTCTTTCTCTTTCTCTCCCTCTCCCTCTCCCTCCCTCCCTCCCTCCCTCCCCAGGTGTCGTTGCGGTCCCCCGAGGCGGTGGTCACGCTGCCCATCTACATCGGTAACATCGCGGTGACCCTGTCGCCATGCTCCCGCTCCCTGGCCTCGTCCTCCCAGTACCCCAGCACCCAGAGCCCCGACCGCATCACCCCCAGCGCCCCGCCCGCCGAGCCCCACGACGGGGACGGGGGGGCCGCCGGGGGGGCGGGCCCCGGGGCCAGCGAGGAGATCCCCACCAAGAGCCACTCCCAGCAGGACCCGTCGGGACAGGCCAGCGCCACCATGTCCCCCAGCGCCTACGGCCACGCCCCCGGGCAGCGCGGGGGGGGCGGGGGGCTGGGGGGCCCGGGGGGGGAGTCCTCGGGCGCAGCCCCGCTGTTCTGTGTGTCCACGGGGGCCACCGTCCCCTTCTACTCTGAGGGCAGCGCGACGCCCATGCCCACCTCCTGCTCCCTCATCCTACCCCCGGAGTACAGCAGCTCTGACTACCCCCATGGTACGCTCTCACACACACACACTCACACTCACACACTCACACACACACACACACACACACACACACACACACACACACACACACACACACACACACACACACACACACACACACACACACACACACACGTATATATTCCGCTATAAAGTGTAAGTATTGTATGACGGCCCCAATGGTGGGTTGAGACCAGTTGTACTATTTAGTTCAGGGGTCATCTACAGACAATGGCCCAGGATTAACTTGATGGAGTTAAGCCACAAGGAAATAATCTACAGATTACATCATTCTTCTTCTGTCTCTCATTCCTCCCCGTGCAGAACCTCCTCCGAGCTACGAAGAGAGCTGCAGCAGCGCCCCCCCGAGGCCAGACAGAATACAGTAGACCACGAAGCCCCTCCCACTCTCAGCCTTCAACCAATCGTGGGGTAGAAACGGGAGATGATGGACGTGGATGTGAAAACATTTTGGAGAGAGGAGGAGACTTTTCATTTTTAACTGATATTTCACCGAATACACACCAGAACTCTAACCGGTGTTAGATTTGGTGGAATTACACTGTGCCTCGAATGATCTAGAACAATAGAATAATTATGACATGATTTAATTTTTGCTATTTTGTCATTTATGATGCCTTAATTATGTACATTTGGTCTACTGGGAGGATACAAATGAGGCAAGACTTTTATTCTAGAAGTTGTGCATTTTTAAATATGAACCTTATGTTTGTGTGTTTGTCAACCACAGTGAACGAGTAGGGCCTAAGCAGTAATAACTGGTTTCTGTTTATATATGGGTTCTGTTCTTCTAAAATCTCATTTTGCATCCTGCTTTCTCATTTGATGAACAATATGCGGTCCTCTGCGTCTTCCTACTCCTGTAGCAAAAGGAGGGACCTCTCTTTATGTACCAATGGCTTATTTAATGGTAGCTTTTTATTCGCACACTTTAAACTTTTTAAATTGCAAAGGTGCTGTAGAGGAGGTTGCAAAAAATTGAAAACAACATTTTGGTGATCTTAACTTGTCTTCGGGAGCTTCTTAAATTATTATTCTGACGTGAGATATCAGTGAATCTAACTTTCCACCGTTGCTATCTACAGTAAGTAAAGACATTGATGCAGTTGTTGCTGGCAGAGGAGTGGTCTATGTCTACCCCCTTGTGGCCACTGCTGGAACAGGTTGGAACTCGGATATTTAACTGGTGCGGATGTGGAGACTAAAGGAACCAGCTGTTTGTATTTATATCTGCTTTGTCTCGTCCTACAAACTAAGTCCATTGTTGTGTAGATAAGACAAGGGATACGCATTAAGATACTTATGCAATTTCTGCCCCTCTATGATTGTATATTTTTTAACTTTGGTTTTGTTGCCTTATCCAATTTGTTGTCATTTTGAGGAATGAAGAAAGGTTAAATGTCCCTGCTTACTCTCTTTATGTTGCTGTGTAAATCATTATTGTGCACATACCAGCACCTTGAATATTTGTGTCTGTGTATGTTTGCAGTGTGTGTGCGTGCGTGTGTGTGTGTGTGTGTGTGTGTGTGTTTGCATTGTGTGTGTGGGAGCATGCATATGAGCGTGTGTATTTGCAGTGTATGTGAGAAAGTGTATCTCATTTTTCACCCATTACTTTGATCAGATTCCTCATCTTCCAGTCATCTGAATCATGCCCAAAGTTAAAATAGATTTGTAATTTGTAATTTATTTGTTCTTGTTTCCACATTTCTGTTTTCTGTGTGCGCCGAGCATCCATGCAAGTGTGTTACCATTTCCATTGATTTTATCACATGTAAACCATACACTTGAAATGAGTCCCAGCTGTTAATAGAGCATAATTTACCCTTAGAGCAAATTCAGTTCCATTTCATTCAGATGTAGGTAGCTGCTGGCCATGGTTCTCTAGGACTGGCTAAGAATAGGGAGGCTGCAGACTTGGGAGTTTAAGCCCAGAACCCTTTAGGCTTAGAGTCCGGCAGCCCTGGACCCTCCTGACTGCTGCGGCCCTTTGTTATGAACGAACCACAGCTACACCTTACTGTGAGAACCCTTGTCGCTTTCCACACAAGCTATAATGGCTGCTGCTGTGAATGCATGCCTTACAAAAAACATCCGTTCGTAACACTGTGTCTTTAAACCTATAGCTTTTGATCCAGTTTTTTTTGTTCAAATCTGTATGAACGCAGTACTGGCCCATTTCACAGTAAAACACGATATCGGAAAGGGGTCGGCTATCATTTCAGCTGTTTTAACTTATCAATATTACTCAAAATGTACTGTTATGCCCCTTCCCCCACTCAACATGTCTAGTTGAAGCCATTACCAAACTCACCCTCGCTGATTTACAATCACATTCATCATTCATCATTTCATGACCATCAGCTGGGACTGAGAACAGTCATAATATGGTGGTCGTTCTGGGCCGGGCACTCTTTGAGATGCCAGGGATTGAACCCAGGACCTCATGCACTCTACCACTGTATTAGATGCCCTTGATTTGCTAAAGAGAATATGAGGAACATTGTAAGCCTATTCACACCCTCTTGGACTGTATGACTGGACATTTGATGATGCAACGTCGAGTTTATTCCTCAGTCCCTTTCAGCCAGACTAGTTGACCTTTGACCTGCTGAACTGTATTTGTTTTTTGAACTATTATGTGTTTAAAAATACGCTTTGTAAAATGTTGCAAAGAAAAAGGTGCAATTCCAAATCTCTTCATGATGGTGAATAGTACAAAACGCACGTTCCTGAAAATCACCTCGCTTCTGTTCCAAAACGATTGCTCTCTTGTTTGTTTGTTCCTAAACAAGAAGACATGAGCAAATCTAAAAATAAATCACTGTTTATTCTGTTGGTTATCATGAACGGTGTGTGTGTGTGCTTTTGTATTTTTCTACTTCAAAGCGTTTACAGGTGCGTTGTACAGAAATAGAGATAGCAGCACCGTAGTATGTTAATATGACCATCAATCAATGTTGTACAGTATAACAATAAAATTATCTGACAGTTTACCTTGATGTCTGCGTATGTGTGACCTAACCAATATTTGTATCTGTATTTACTGTGTGAACAGTGATGTTCCACATATTCTAAATAACAAGGTACTATAAAAACACTAGCAACTTTTTCTGAAAGGTTTTTATCTGATCTCTGCCTATATAATGTGTTTTTAGAAGAACAATAAAAAAATAATTACAAAAAAATATTTATTTATATATATTCTCTCAGATAATAATATTGATAAGAAATACATAAAAGTTTAAATGTTGAACGCCAAACCTCCCATACTGTAAGAACATCTTCCACATGATAAGCATTGTGTTGCTAGAACAGGGATTTGGTTTTGATTGAAAGGAAAGTTATGAAAGAGACTATATTATGAACGAGGTTACAAGGTGTAACTTCATGTGTGCATTCTCCAAGGTCTAAAGGACGAAGACACTTGGACCTGCAAACAGTACAGAGAGGCAAGGAAGGGTTGTTGTATATATTCAATCAACTCCCACATCTATGAAAGTGCAAGAAAGAACTTGTATTTTTTATAGCAGCATTGAAAGCATGAAACAGCTATAACATGTGAATATTAAAGGATCATAGATCTATATATTTATAAAAGCAGTTTAGCTTATGACCACCATAAACCTGTTGTTTGGAATACAAACTGCTCGTGCAGCACTAGGCAAGATATGTAGGCCTATATTAAATATAATAATACATTTAAGATGGGGGAAATTGTATATTTATCTATTTCAACTGAGTCCAACGTTATTTGATGAGGTCCAAATCAATGTTTTCTTTCATCAATAAACTGACAAGCAACAGACAGCCCTCTGTTTAAGTTGTGAATGGCAATTCCTTTGTTTTTTCAGGTATTAACGACCTGAATTTTATTGAATGTGTTTAATTCGCATGGCTTATTACATTTTCTAACATGATATTTACCAATGCATATTTAATGCATCGCCCCAAAAGAAATGTAACACAGGTGTGGCCTCTCGCGGATGCCAGAACGATAAAGATGACGTTCCTCGGTGGGCGGAGCTTATGTCCAGGCACCATGGATTCGGTAGGATCCGAGGTGAGTACGAGACCCGTTTACCACCGGTTTGAGAGATAAATCACCCGCTTACTTTTCCCGAAAACCAAACCGGGTTTGTTTTGAATACGGAGTCGGTGGTTTGGAGTCCGTGTCTTTCGTTAATTGAACCCCGAGCAACACAGAGCCGATTGCTTTTGTGTTGGACTGGAGGGCAACTGAATGTGTGCAGGAAGATGCTGCACCCGGGAATCTGAATCGGAAGAGGTTTTAGTCTTCAAAAACAAACGTTGAGTTCTCTGAATGCCCGTTCCGGGGTCCCGTCAGCCATCCACCTCTTCCAGCTCCAGCAGTAGTGTGGAATAAATCAAACGTGCGTTTTGGATACATTTTTGTTTGATGTGTGTACAGCCTGTGTTATTGAGGTGTTTAGTCGGCAGGACTTAGTGGCAAAGATGTATAGCTCAAATGGTTAGCTGCCTACCTAGTTAGCCGAGCCGGCTCACTTCTACCATAGAGCGATATTGTGACTGTTGAAGTTATTATCTGGTTTAACTACTTATGGTCCGAATAACGAATCAATGGGTTTGACCGGGGAAGCTTTAACATCAAGGTACACCAGATCAGCCCAGAATAGTATGGCATATGGCACCACTGGCTCAGATCCCTGCTATCTCCAGTAAAACATACATCGTTTTGAGATTTCGGTTTCGTATTGTCTGCAGATTAATTATCTTGCTATGGCTTTGTGTGTGAGTGTGTTCTGAAGGAATGTAAAAAAGAGCGCGTTTTGTATTGTCCAACCAAGTTGCTTTGTTGTGGCCAAGTTGGACTGCATGAGGAGCGAGAACGTGTTCGTTTGTTGATGTGAGGAACTGGTGGTCCGGTTGATCATCCTGTCTGCTGGGCAAACCTATGTCTTATCATCTGACCAATCATCTTATTAGCATTGACTAGAGCAAGACGCTACTCAGCCACGACTACTCTTTATTTCGTAAATATAACCTCGAATCTAATAAGCATCTGGATACTTTTTGAGGATATCATTTTGTAGGCTATGAGGTTTCTGCAAGTTTCCCCCAATGCTGTGAGTTATGTGTAGGACAATTAGGGTTTACCCATTATAAATAAAGTTGAGGTAAAAAACATCAATGCATCCAGTTTCGTCTTATAAACAGCCTCAACTCAAAATCGAGTCTTCTGATAATTCGATAGATTGATGATATGTAATACCCAGATGGAAAAAATGGAGAAGGGCGAGAAAGTATCACTAGGCTACCTTCTATCCAAGCATTGATCTATGGAAAAATACATTTGAAATATAAAGTACAAATACAAATGTATAGTTCACTTTAATATAAAAACGTTCATGCACTGGTCTGTTGTGTACGTTCTGCAGGTTCCATGAGACAAACACAAACCCTGGCTGTGACTCCCTCGTCATTCAGGAAGTGTAAAACATGTAGATGGCTCAACTTCCATGTTAAAGCAGCAGTATACCTTGCTTGCAGACTAAGTTATAACTGTTTATTTTACCAACACTATTTCTCCAATGTTGGTTTGGCAAAATAATTGTTAATGACATTTGAAACCCAGTGAATGAAATCCATCGGAGAATCCCTTGCATGTCCACACTTTTTGTCAGGAAGTAAAATAATAAGTAATTTGAATAGATGCTTGAGGAATTTGGTTAATGCACAGCTCAGCTACTATTTAGTAATTTAGCAGCAGCAAATCTAAAGTCCAACTTATTGAATTCAGATGTGTCATCAAAAGCAAGTATGAGATAAGCATCTGGTTAAGGATGCCTACGGATTAGACTCGGACATTGGGGTTCGAAACCTGAACCTTTCGGCTGGGAGTTAAACACACTAGCCTTAGACAATACTGACATTCTCTTAATGTGTCGTGCCTTGCGTTTTTTTTTAAAAATGAATGATGCCATCGTTAAAATGATATGGGGAACTTTCTCCTCTAAACGTAATTGTGTGAAAACCTGATCTTGGATGGGTCTTTTGGCTCTCCAGGTCAAAGACCTCCTCTGTCCACCACAACACATTTGGTTTCCCCCCCTGACATGGAGATGTGTGTTGTCTCCAAAGACTCCACTGTGATGTCTCAGCTTCCCTGAGAGCATTCATCCAAAGTCAGCTTCATTTGTCGGATTGGAATACAAGCTCACTTATCATGACCATGACCATGACCTAATCCAAAAGTATTCAGTCTTTTCCTGATGAAAGTCAAGAACTTCGTCTACTTGCTGTAACCAGAAACGGCTCAATCATCATTTATTAACTTATTTTTGATGACAATGTAGGCAGATCCTTTGGGGGAATTCTTTGGGTTACTGAACCCTGGAAAAAGTGGCAATGCTCAAAGAGGTTCTATGATCTTTCTAATTGTAGATTGTTGGAGATGTCAGAATTGTTTTGAATTTCCTCACAAGTGTTCATAGGTGAAAGAAGAAATTGCTCTTTGGCCCTTAATGATGAAATGCCAAACCTAACAAAAACTCATCCACTCCATACAAGCTAGTTGTTGCATTACATGGCTTCTAAATTGCATATTTTTTTTAACTCTTTCTATTGGGTTCATACAACGTACAATATTCAAATGAACGCTATAAATGATGTATTAGGGACTTAAAAATCCATAAGTACCTTCTTACCAGTAAAAAGATGTGTTGGTGTTTATCCTCAGAATCAAGAATATTTTCCGTGGAAGATGTCAATGCACTGCTTTAACAGGATTCATTTAAATACCTCAATATAACTATTCGGCATAACATGCTCTTCTTTTGTTCGGGGTTGACCGAACAGGACTTGGCAAACTACAAAGAACCAGAGAGCACTGAAAAAAGAGACAAAGTATAAATGATTAACCGAGAATTAACTCCATACACATTTTTCAAGGATTGTCATCACTTCCTACTTGAAACCGACCAACCCTGTTAATCAGGAATAGTAGCTTACCCATACTTCTTAAATCTAATTTGGCAACAAATTTGCTATTCCCCTCATGATTAAGTTTGATAGTCTTAGAGATTGAGAAGGTTGCTTGTAATTGAGACACCTTACTGGTTTCTTCCTTGAAGGGCTGGCTGGCTTCGACATGTTTTGTTTTTTCGCCCTGAGGACAATAAAAACATATTTCTACTGTCAGGACAGAGATCTACAAAGCCTTCTTGTCCACTCAGGGCTTCCGTAGCTTCTCTTGAATCATCAACTCTGGATTTAGTGTGTCCTCCTTCACGTTTTTTGATCTTCCCTCCTTTGTACGATCAGCAGCAATGTCTTTTGAGTAAGAAAAAAAGGAAAAGCATTTGGAGAAAAGATGGCATTTCGTTAGGCGCCTACTGAGCATGCTCGGGGGAGACGGTGTTGGAAGACAGACTCACCAGGTCACATGACCAGCAGGATGAATGTGCATGCAGGGGAAGAAAAGGAAGAAAAGGGAGGGAAACCGATCTGCTCTGAGGCTCATCATGGTCTCTCACTCTTCCACTCTTCTTCTCGCTCTTCCCTCCTCTCACTCTCACTCCTGCATGTGCACTCCGCCACCCTCTTCCTGTCTCTGACGTGCTCTGCTACTCAGTGGAGGCCATGAGAAGAAAGCAGGTATGGAGTCTCCTCATCCTCCATTGAGAGGGGAAGCGTTAGCCCCATTACTCTGCTGGCTTGTCAGGGTCTCCTCTGGTGGTGCAAAGGGCTGGATTCTGAGGCTATGGGTCTGTGGATGATGTCTGTTTTTGCATTGCCGTTTTAGGAACAGTATTTGCTTTCCTAAGAATTGTAATTTAATACCGCAGTTGCATCATCATCAGTTGATGAAAACATCCATCCTTGTCGAACCTGATGAGCAGGCCATGGTGCAGTGATAATCGCTCTGGGCCTTTCTGTTCCTGAGAGCAAATCGCTGTCAAGTGTCGTTGGAAGGGATTCGTAGCTTGGATTTGGTTGTGGTTTTTGGAAAGCAGTCAGCCACTGTGTCTTAAGGGGCAATGAAGGCCGGAATACAGGAGGGAACGAGGGGTGGCTGCTGGCTCTGTGGACATCTGGAACCATGCCCATCTGGAGGATTGCCTCACCTGAGATCCTCTCTTGGGTTACCTCGCTCTACCGAGCTGCTAGTCCCTTCGGTCCGTCTTTTCCTCTCCTGCGTGCCCGTGTGTCTTCTGAACCTCTCTCGGTCTCCAACCCCAGGAATGAAATTATTCAGGTGTAACATACTACCATTTCAGAAAGTATAAAAATAGGGAAGGCCTTTTCTCTGAGTCTCTGCTGGAAGCACTGTGTTTTCAGTAGATGAGGGGAATGAGGCACCAGTTCGGTTCTCTCAGACTGAACCTTCACTTTGATTGAGGAGAATGCAGAACAAAAGCAGACGCCATTAGTAATACAATTGAGATTGGATGGAAATGATGTGGGGAAGCTCTGTAGGGAGACTGTAATGGCACTCCTCATCAGGGTAGTGGTCAATGATCTGCCTGAAGGCTTCCTGTACTGCTTCTCTCTCATCTCGGTATCTGAATCACGCAGGCTGAGTTTAACCCGCAGGGTTTCGGCTCTGTATGAAAGGTTGACTCGGTGTACATGCATGTCTTGTGTCATGCATGTTTGTAGCCTTTCAGACGGACGTAACCGGACTAACAGATGGGCCTAACCCGGGGAGACCCAAATACCAACCCTATTTAGGGTTCTCGGTCTGTCCATGGTGTGGGCATTATTTAAACGATTTTTAAACTTGGATGTGATTGCCATATGACATAATTAAAGCACTTGATATTTCAACGTAATCTACAAAGGCTGTTGGTCCTGTCTTTTCTCGTATTTGTTTTGTAAAGCACCGCATTTCTATCTAGATACTCCTAACACTCCTTTAATGTGAATGCTGTGCCAACCAAGGGCTATCTGTACAGATGGGCTTGGAGTAGAACTGAAGCTACTTTCACTATCCCATGTAACCTAGTGTACCCAAGGCCTTTTATCGGTAATCTACGGGGGAAACCGGTGCAACTCGCACAGCAAGTCTGTAAACACTCTGGTTAGGAAATGGCGGAGATCTGCAGACAGCTCTATCATGCTCCCCTCCCCCACCTCTTCTTCTCTCTTTCATGGGTGCAGTTCCTCGGCCGGCCACTAGGGGGAGAACAGGGGAACAGTGGTTTCCTGTATGACTTTCTAAAACTCAGGAGCAAAAAGTGAACCTTGCATGGGTTGAATACATCCAATAGAAACCTTTCACCAGATGAGCCCTGTTGCCTGTTAGATGTCCATTGACAAGGGGACTCTGGATTAGACCTGAGCTGAAAGCTCTTGTGTTCTGCCTGTGTGAAGGGCATATCACTACTCTATTCTCTCTCTTGACTGAAAGGCAGGTTGTCACTCTCTCATATGCTGTGTATTTCCAGGAGCCTTGGTTTGAATCATGTTCAATGAGTGGATTGTCTGTTTTGGACTGTAGAGCAAGAGGTTCCCTCTCTTTCAAGCAGCAGCAGCAGCAGCTAGACTCGTTGTGCCTGAATCTCATTGTAAAGGCCTCTCCCAGATTTGTAATTGTGCACCCTCTAGTCTTAACTTTTGACAAATATAAATCGCAATACATGTACAATGTCTCTGAAAGAGTCTTTGGGAAGCTTGGGACTTAAGACGAGTTAAGCCAGGAGATGAAAATATAGGGACGGAAACCGACAGCAATGCTTGTACTGCATTGAGGCCTCAGAGAAAGTCCTGGTTTTGTTGGAGAGGCGGCTAAATAGGATCAGAATAGGATGTTTAACCAACTCATTTCCAATTGAACATTCTATTATTTTTTGCTTTATACAGACTTGATGAAGGAAGAATCTGTGGTATTGCGCTATTCACATGTTTGAAGTGCACATTGGTAACTCAGAGCAGGCCTTACGTTTTTAATCTTTGCATATATGCTCAAACTATATTGTGTTATCGGTATCAAAGTGTTCTATGGTTACAAGGTAAAAAAAAAAGTGTTTGTAGAGAAATATATAGGGTCCTGTAATTCACTGGTATTATGCACTCAACATTCAACCTCAAATGTTGAACGCAACCCCAGGTCACCTGCTGTGTAGCACTATTTTCTAATGTAGAGGCATTAAATGCTAAGGCACCAGAACATGCTTGGTACCCTAAAATGCTGACAAATGAGTTAAATAGACCCTTCTTGCTTTGAACATTGGTGCTAACTAATGATTGTAGAAGTAGACTGATAAGATCTACTGGCTGCTTTGACAAACAGGAAGAACAAAACGTCAGATCAGGATGTGTGCGTAACGTGCGTCTGGAGGTCAATGCTTCCGCGGGGCTAGCATGAAGTGGTCTGCTACTGGCAGGAGAGCAGAGGTGCTTTACTGCCTGACAGTTGCCATGGTTATCAGGGGAAGATGATGGGGAGACTTTTTAGTTTTTAGATCAGCCTTTCGGATGTCCCTCTTCCTCTAAAGATGAAAGGGAGAACTGGTTATGGTTGACGGTTAAGGGTGTGCTTTAGAAGCAACGGAGGATCGGTTCCAGTCGGTTGTCCAACGGTTATTTTTTTTTCAAGTGACAATGGAAATACACCTGGCCCCTTCTCATTTAGTTCCTTCCCTGTGGTTATTATCACATTGATGAAACTGCTGAAACAACGTACGTGTTATTTTTATTTACTTACTCATCGATTTGGCCCCAAGCCGGCTTGATCTGACTTGTTCTTTAAATGCACTTTTTTTTTTTTTAACACTGATGCTTATTATTCATGTTTGCTCATCTTTTTATTTTATGACTCTGCCTTTCAGCCAACTGGTCTGGCCAAGGGTGGTGTTGGCAAGGAGTCCTCCATCACAGAAGAAGAGATGGAGCCCCCAGCTGATGGCGAGATGAGGCTTGGTGAGTTGGAAATATCCTTCCATTCTGAGACCTTCAGTCGTGGCTTAAAGCCGCTCTCTAACTGTGTAACTCATTTACTGCATAACTGTACTACTAGGCATGTACTATGTTCAGACTATGTGCGTATCAGTGGAGGCTTCTCCATTTAGGAGAGGGAGGAAGATCCTCCTTAACATTTTTGAGGATAAGAAATGTCGATTGTTCAGACTACATTAATGAATTAATGCCCCTAAATAGGACTACTTTAATGCCTATGTATGTTATGTTAGTTTCCCTGGGTAAAGGGACATTAGCACCCCCTATCGCCTATTGACAATTAGGGCTTGTTCACACTAACTCCGTCCGTCGGCGGACCTCGTTGACTTTTCATGGGGCGCTCGCCAAATGCATTGTGGGTCCGTCCGTCCATTCGGCTCCGTGGGCTGCGTCAAAAAGTGGAGAAATTTTCTACTTTTCAGGCAGCGCCGGATCCGTCGGCAAATCAGATCGCGGTTATGCAAATGCACTCCACGCGTTTCCTGGATCCATTTTGCAATAACAAGCAGGAAGAAGCAGGAAAAATCCGCTGGTTATATTTTTTTAAAGAAATGCGGAATGATAGCATTGTTTTTAGTCAGATGGCCGAGGGCGTGTCTGACGTATGGGGGACTAGTCTCTGTAGACGCATACTGCAGCCAATCAAATCGCTTCCAGCCAATCAAATCGCTTCCAGCCAATCAAATCGCTTCCTGCAAAGCCGATGTGTGGATATAAATACAAAAGATGACACAAACAACGGGTGACTAAAAACAAGCAGGGCTACCCGCGGCCGGCCTGCGGAGGCCGGGCAGGGCTGCCGGGCTGCCGGCGGCCGGGCAGGGCAGCCGGCGGCCGGGCAGGGCTGCCGGCGGCCGGGCAGCCAGCGGCCGGGCAGCCGGCGGCCGGGCAGGGCTGCCGGCGGCCGGGCAGCGGAGCCCGCGGGGAGGGTTGACTTGATCATAAATGAAGTCCCGCAATCTTAATTGGCTTAACACCATGACCAAAATTCTGAAACATCCAGTAACATCCACATTTGCCTCAAACAATGTTAGGCTTGTTGTTCTTTTAATTGTTTGTTAATCTAAACGTTCTGTTTGATATTGTGGAAAGGATGTTGGTGAATGATTCAGAGCATGATGCATTTTAAATGGCATACTTTTAGTATTGTGTCTTTGTTTTTCTTAAAACAATTGTAGCTGAAAATAAACATAGCCAAATTACAACCAATAGCTTGAGTCATTGAGGGCAATAATAGGCCCAATGATAAGCCCAGATTTTTTTATTTAGTTTTAAAAATCAAGAATAGGCCTGATTTGACTAATTGGCTTTGCATCCTTTCCTTTTGCCTTTGTAGTCCAGTACATGCTGCCCACCAGCTTTCAAAATACAATGCTGCCACTGATTTCTATCAATTCACATAATTATCCCATCCTGCTATTTTTTAGTTCTGCAAAACACCCTGAAACAACTTGAGTGTCACACTTATGCCACAATAGGCCGCTATCGGTGCAAGCAGGCCAATGGCAACCAAGCACGCAGTCCTTCCTCCCTAACCTTAAAAACCACTATCCGCCACTGGTGCGTATGTCTTTCTTTAAAGCTGCCTTCACATGCATTTTAGGGGGGGAATTCCCTGTAGGGATTGAGCCAATGGGTTGTGGTTGGGCAACTTCATCGTTAACAGAAGTGATAGCTTCAGTGCAAACATGTTTAACGAAAAAATGTCTTGTGTCAAAAAGTAATCAATTGTATCCAACAGGGCGAGATCACGAGGCAGCTAGCAGACTCTCCCCGTCTTCCCGACCCGAGACCTTGCTCAACGGCATGGAATTGGACCACGGACCCAAGAGCGCGACCCACTGCTTCTCCGCCGGCCCCGTCTCGTTCATCAGCGGCAACGGAACGTCCCACCTGGTCGCCCCGCACGGCTCGGTCGTCGGCAGCAATGGGTTTATCCTGGACAAACGGGGTGGGGGGGGGTCAACCGATGGCGGGATTTCCCCATGCAGGACTAACTGGCTCCCCCCCGGGGCCACGCTAACGGCACACTCTGCCAAATCCCCCCCCCCTCCCGTCTCCCCCGTCCACGCAAACAGCTCGGACGCCTGGCAGAGCGATGGCGACGCTGGGATCGGGTCGGGACGCCGGACGCCAGAGACTACAAACGTCCCGGGCCTGTCCGCCACCTCGACCGGCACTCCCCCACCGCCCGTCACTATCCACAGAGCCCGCAAGACCATGTCCCGACCTGCTGTCAGCCTGGCGCAGAAGGTAAACACAGTACAGGGATAACCAGGCCTGTAGCCGCACCACTAATGGATAGTGTAGGGTGTTCTACTCCCAAAGGTCTGCTGCAAGACCGTTTCCAGATCTGCGATCAGGTCGCAAAAGGTCCGCTAGAGATTATGAGACCTGATGTCAATGATACCAAGCACCACCGTCTAAAACTAAAAGAGTAGGAAAATAAAAGTGGAGTCAAAGTCCATTGAGATAAGGCCAGGATGGTCTAATGGGTAGGATTTTCAGGGTAATGGGTCCAACCAACATGTCCGCAGCCTACATATACCCCTACCATTGAGCGAGGTTGTCTTGCGATTCCAACCCAGTGACCCTAAAGTTATCTTTGGTTTCCGTCCTCTGCAGCTTCTCAACAGGGAACGGAGGGAAGCACACTGTGTGAGGCCGGAGGTCGAGAGCGTTGAGATGGACTCCCACCTCCAGCCTCCCCTCCACCACCAGCTACCTCAGAGCCCAGAGGAGACGACTCCATGTTCAGCCCCGACCACCTCCTCTTCCCCGGCCACTCCTTCACCACAAGCGCCAACCACCTCCTGCGACGACAAGATCCCACTGGGTTAGACTGCACAGTCTAGACTAGAGCACGCACCACAGCACCACAGCCCCAAAGCCTCCCTGGGTTCATAAAGACTGACACTGGGAATATTCCGATGGCCGAATACGACGAGAGAGTGCAAGTATCGTTAAATCCTTTAACTTTTGCATTCTGTTTTCAGCGTCTCAGGCTGGGGTGTGGAACTACCGCAGGAAGAAGAGGAAAATGGGCACCTACACCCTCATTCCAAAGAAGAAGAGGCGAATTATGAAGCAACGGTCGATCCGGGAGATGTACAGACGGATAAACAAACCGGTTCCCAATCCCCAGGTCTTTGCTCCTGCTGTTTAATACGTTTGCATGAGTTTATAGCTACTCACACAAAACAGGTTTTAGATGAACAATCCTACATCTGATAAAAGCTGAGCTCAAAATCAAACGAAAAGGGCGTTCTTCTTTTTGCTTTTCTTTTAAATGCGTAATTTACTATCAACAGCAAACACAAACTCGGCAATCATTAGTAAACTATAAAAAAAGGGAAGCTTTGAATCAAAACTGTCCAGTCGGCTTAGGCGGTTACTATTTTTTTATGCCTTCATACCCTACTGACATTTCCCGGGTATACGGTATCTGACGGTATTTGTGTTAAAAAAGCTAGAGCTGAGCTGCTGGTGATAGAAGTCATTGTAGCATGTATGACGTTGGCTAGCCTACAATGCTGTGTCTTGTATGCAATTAGCCAAATTCGAAAGGTTTTGCTCTTTTATTCTGCCATCATTATCTATTTTGTCCGTACTTGAATGTCAGTACATTCTTTTTTCATTTTCTTTCTATTTACTTATTTCATGCGTTTGAATTCTTCTCTCCATCTGGTAGCCAAAGGAGGAGAAGGGTTTGAATGGAGAGAGGATGGAGAACTCTGAGGACGAGTCTGAGGAGATGTATGACTGGGATGAAGAGGAGCAGGACGAGGAGGAAAATGGCAAGAGCTCCCAGGACCTGAGCAGCACGTCTGAGCCCGTCTCTCAGGTTGGCGCAAAAAATACATCGGTTGTCTTGATAAGTCACCACATTTTACAATGTTGTGAAATGCCTGGTTCTCAGTTTTTACAAGCAGTTGACTCTGCAAGGTTTAATTCTATGCATTATATTTCCTTGCTTATTGAGGCCTGTGTTACTTTGTGATATGAATATGCATTCCGCTGTATGTGGTGTTAACTGTCTGTTTTTCCTTGGTGTGATACAACAGGGGGAAGACCAGGAGACTGAGGATTCAGTGGAAGAGGAGGGAGAGGAAGACGATACAGAGTCAGACTTGGTATGTTCAGACTTCTACCTGGCATCTTTAGAGCCCTCTACAAATGATACTACTTGTGACGCAATGCTCCCAATGCTCAATGGGAATGCGTCCCGAGTACGGCTTGCACCATGTTTAAAGGGAGTCAAATGCTAACCCTTTCGTGCTGTTCTACCATGGTGTTTGTTTGTCAGTCTTGTAATGGGACCTATTTTGAAGGGGGGTTCTTAGGTTAACCATCAGATGGCACTGTGCTTTTGTTCAAATGATTAATCTCCACCTCAGAGCTCTGAATCCAGTCAGAAGAAGAAGAAGATGCTGAAGAAGAAGATAAAGCCAGACAGTCCCTGGCTAATACCATCCAGGATATTGAAAAAGACTAGGGTCAAAGGTAATGTTTTACAACTCAACTTTCACAGTTTATGAACAACATGGAGGATTTGGTTCTTGGTTGGCTTTGGGTTTTTCTACCTGGGAAGCGGACCTACTTGCCAAAGAAGGATTCTGTCATCAACGATGATTGGAATTGATGCTTGTATATTAAATGTTGTGTACTTTTCTAGTCTAGTCATGGTGTATCCTTTGATATATTTATGATTAATGGTCAAGGGTTGGTAGTGGTGTAGTTTGACGTCTCCTTGGCCAGAGGCCTTGCTCAACGGCACAGAATTTGACTGTGGTTCACCGTTTTGACCTCTTTCCTTCCAGGACCTGAAACCCAAGCCCTGTCCCAGGCCTCATCCCTGGCCCAGGCTGACTCCCTTAGAGGGTACACCAAGATCCTCCCCAAGCCTTTTCACCCCAAGGTCCCAGAGAGCCTCTTACCCTTCCAAAACGCTGGTGAGAACCTGCTCCAGGTCCTCTGATATACATGCAAAGGGAATGTTTACTCTGTCTGTAGTGGCTGATCTACTCAGCGCATCAAATCTACTCGAAATCAACACAAAAATCTATGTGTACCATCTCTGTCAAATTGGACTCTGGCCAAAGTAAATCCTAAGGGTTTAGATCAGACGTATTGTGGCTATGGCAACATAACAAGGGTTGGGGGACGATCCCATTCCCAAATTAGCAACACTCACCAGCTCGTTTTTGGCATGTATCTGGGTTCACCTCGGAATACAGAGCCTTTTGAAAGACAAGACAGAATGGTAAAGATACATGTGACACCTGTCACTGTAGTGCGACACGTCCTGAAGGCCTACCCCGTACCCCCCCCCCCCCCCCCCCCAGGCGTCTCCAGGTCGTCCGCGGTGGCCGACTGCCTGGCCCAGGAGATACCGCTGTGCAGCTGCCGCATGGAGACGCCCAAGAGCCGCGAGATCCTCATCCTGGCGGACAGGAAGTGCATGGCCACGGAGAGCGTGGACGGCCTGCTGCTGCGCTGCCAGGCGGCGGCGCTGAAGCACGAGATGATGCGTCCGGCCAACACGCTGCAGCTGCTGGTGCTGTGCGACGACCACCGCGCCGGCATGTTCGAGCACCAGTGCTGCCCCGGCTGTGGCTTCTTCTGCAGGGCCGTGAGTAGCGCCGCGTTTTCACCTGACCCTGGCAGACCCAGGGCTATGATGAGCTATGAGGACTTGACTTGTACCACGCTTTACGTGCTAAATATGCCACTCTCGGCTCATCTGGAGTCATTGTAAGTTAGCCATTTAATAGGCTAGCTGCTAACGCAGAATAATAATGTATTAACCTACGCATCCGTGTGTCATTGCGACAGCCTACCCGGGGTAAAGATGTCCTAACCCCTTCAGCATTGCATGTGCTAAGTGATGCTAATGCTGATGCTCAAAAGCTGGGGTTGCGCCTGGGAGGGTTTGTGTGTTTCGAGGGTGGAGTGCGTTATCTTGGAGGAGAAGGAGATAGGGCTGTGTTCAGGGTCCAAAATTAACATCGGCCACCAGCCTATGGCTGATGGATTTAACCATTCGGCAGGTAAAGTGAAATGCAGGCTTACATGTCAAAATAACTGCCTGGCCATTTAAACTTCACGACAATGGTTATGAGACCTAGGTGTGTTGCAACTTGTGAACCACAGTTCTAATGTATTGCATATTCTGAGAGAAGAAGAAAACAATCCAGAACCTGCTTATAAGGTCTGGAACGGAGACTCGGACAACAGGTGTCTTTTTTTAACCCAGTCATGTTCCCTCGTTCTTGTCAAATATGAAAGAGAACGTGTGGTTCACCCCCCCACCACCCAACCACCTTCATGGTCAGAACTTAATGGAAGGTTTCCATAAAGTTCTGACCATGGACTTCTCTCTGCTCCCGTCCCAGGGGACCTTCATGGAGTGCCAGCCGGACCTCAGCATCTCGCACCGCTTCCACCGGGCGTGCGCCTCGGTGCTGAAGGGCCACAGCTTCTGCCCGCACTGCGGCGAGGAGGCGGGCAAGGCCAAGGAGGTCACCATCGCCAAGGCCGACACCACCTCCACCGTGGCCCTGGTGGTCCCCCAGCACCAGGGGCCCCCCACCCCTGGGGCCCTGGAGGGCCGCGCCGACACCACCACCGCCGACGGGTAGGTTGGTGGAGACCGGGGGGGGGGGGGGGGGTTGGAACGCAGTCGTGTTCATGGATGTGGCTGTTCATATCTGTGTGTTTGGTCTAATTGGCCATAATGTTACTTTAAAAAAGTAATTAGTTATAGTTACTCACTACCTGTTCCAAAAAGTAACTGAGTTAGTAACTAAACTACTTTATAATGAAAGTAACTAGTTACCAGGGAAAGTAACTATTTGCGTTACTGTAAGAACAAAAGTTGCTATATGGCAAAGAATTTGTGGTGGTGGAGGTGTTTTTGGCCACTAGCGCTGTAGATGCGCGTGTCGTTTTACAGTTCTTTACATGCACGTTCTTGCATTTGAACTTAATGAATTTGAAGTATTGATTATATCTCCACCTTGAAAATGCCAACTTTTCATCGGATTGCTCCGGACTAGCCATTTCTGCTAGGTGGGTGTGGGTGTGGGTGTGGGTGTGGGTCGGTGGCTCCGATTGGTTATCATGAATCTGCCTTAGCCAATCATAATCGCTTACCCGGTCTCCTCACTAGCAGTTTGTGTGTGGAGCCAGGGGTACGCTTATTTTTATTCAATCATTTCATAGTAACGCACCGCATTTAACGTTCAGTAATGGCGTTGTAACGACGGAAACAGTAATTAGTTAGATTAGCCCGTTACTAAAAAAATAACGGTGTTACCTAACGCTGTTCTTCTAAACGGCGTTAATACAAACACTTTCTTACAGTGCAGACATTCGTCTTTTATATTGTTATGATGCAAAAATCCCAGAGGATCTACAGGCTTATTTCACTTTAAAGTATTACCTCTAGGATGTAGTTGGATAACTGGGATGGAGTTGACGGTTCTCTTGTCCGGTCCTCCCAGCTCATCCTCTCTGGTGCTGAGTGCTGAACCTGGAGGCAGGGCAGACAGCTCTTTGTGCGTGGGTCCAGGAGACGGTCTGGACCGCTCCGCTCCCCCTGGTTGGCCCAGGATGAGACCACCTCTGGCTGGACCAGGCGTGGTCGCAACTCCCACGGCCGGGACCCCCCTGGGACCCCCCAAGGACACCCTGGAGACCATTCTCCAAGCCCTGGACATGGAGAAGTACGGATTACTGTTGTGGAATATTAACAACATCAATGATTACAATGGTCCTTGTCTTGGCAATTTCCTTTAACAGATATTGCGTCTAGGACAGATGAGATTTCTAAAGGCGAAAAGCACACCACACTTGTAGAACATGTATAAGCTAGGTTTAATGCATGCATACATTAGACTCCTCTCTAGCAGAGTGAGTCCATAATACAGTTTGACAGTTATTTATACAGTTTCAGATCCTTCCCAC
This sequence comes from Gadus morhua, assembly GCF_902167405.1. Taxonomy (NCBI): domain Eukaryota; kingdom Metazoa; phylum Chordata; class Actinopteri; order Gadiformes; family Gadidae; genus Gadus; species Gadus morhua. Next base: position 7,131,445 of record NC_044066.1, on the reverse strand, counting down.
ATTGCAGATGTCAATAATCAAGTCAGGTAATGTTAACCCATGTTCTCATCGAGCAGAAGAGTGCCCAAGAGGATGTCCTATCCCAGTGTTTCCCCCAGCACTGTATGGTTAAGGCGGCCGCCTTAACAACAATAGGGCCCCGCCTTGACTACCAATGTATAAAAAATATATATAATTTTTTAATGTATATATTTTCAACTATCATGCATTAACAATGTACAAATCTTTCGTAGGGAAAGAAAACATATTTCCATCAGGTACAATAAAAAAGATAAATAATGCATCGGTAATACTGTGCACAACAATAGTCGTGCCATGAAGCTTTTTTAATTGTATTGAAACAGCGGCATCAGGAGGTTGTATATATTATTGCGAACTGAAACCCTCGGTGAAGACTGCAGGGCTACGAGACCCCCCCCCACCCCCCCGGGTTTACATTTAGATGCCACTGAGGAACGTAGGACAGATGACCAGAGCGCAAGGGTTAACATTTTGACGACATCACTCACTCCAACGGGGAGGTGGCTGACCCAAGAACAAGGGTCAATACGTAGACAACACTGAGGAAAAGCAGGTTGACAAGACAATACACAGAATGAAAAACAAAGACTATATGATTAAAAGGTAGCAAAACATACGATTTTTCCATCAAATCCTTCATCATCAAAACCAGTGTGTGGGTTTTTGTATACGTTGTTGTTATTGTTGTTATAAATTAATACACTTTTTCTTCAACCAGGCCAAAGAAATTGCGGTTCCATCCGAAGCAGCTATACACCTCCGCCAAGCAGGCGGAGCTGAAGAAGGTGGTGCTGATGTTGGGTATGTTGGCACCACCTCCAAGTAGTCTAAATACATTCTGAGCCCAAAGTCTTACCAGTTCTCCAACTCATACGGGCTAGGGTCTGACCCCACTTATTCTGGTCAGTGGGGTCAGAGTAGCACCGGCTAGGGTCGATACTATCTCGTGACAAAAACGTGTTGCAAGTCCGAAATAGACTGTTTTCAGGTAGACAGAAATAGTCTTGACCACTTCTTCATCGCATAGACCGGTTTCTTACTTCCTGATAAAGTTCTCCCCTTCTCTCTGTATGTCACAGTGGACGGCATCGACCCCAACTTCAAGATGGAGGCGCAGAACAAACGCACTCCGCTCCACGCCGCCGCCGAGACGGGGCACGAAGAGATCTGCCACATGCTCGTCCAGGTACAGCTGGCTGAGGGCTAACGGATCATGAAAGCGTTTCTCTGATGACTACCCAGGAGATGCCGATTTACAGCAAGACACAACATATAGTCTCGTGGAGATAGTCAATTCTGTTCAATGTTTAAGGTTGAAGTTTTACTGTTTGAACTAATTGAGATGGTAAAATGATTTTATATTTGGTATACACACGCATGGCATACAGCATGCTATAATAACTGGGCACAGGTGTTTGTTTTCATACATATAGTCAGTCACTCACGAAGCACTGCTAAAGCTGTGCCTCCTGTGTGTCCAGGCGGGGGCTAACCTGGACATGTGTGACGAGGACCAGAGGACTCCCCTGATGGAGGCGTGTGAGGGGAACCACATGGAGACGGCCCGGTACCTGCTGAGGGCGGGGGCCAGCGTCACACACAAGGTACACGGGGGTCTCCAGATGGGTTATTTGACATGGTAGCGCAGGCGCCCCCTCTCAGGCAGTCACAGGGTGGGGGGGATGTCCGAATAGGTTTTGGGAGAACCGTGATACAAACAGTATACACAAGGCCTTTTAGGGTACTTGGTGTAAGAATCAGAAATTCCCTCTCATTACCACCCCCTTTGGCCTTCAGGGAACTGCAGCCTGGTCAAGCTTGCAAATTGAGGGTTGCGACGATGGGACTGGCGTTAGGGGATATAAGCATTTAAAAATAAAAGTTATAAAAAATCTGACGTTCATGACCTTGTCCCTTTTTCCCCGGGAAAATTGCCCACTTCAAATAACATAGAAAGCTGTTCTAGCAATGGAGAGAGAGACAGTGAACGTGTCATTTTAAGTTCAGTTACTTCCTGTTAATATATTGTTGGTTTAAAGTAATTTTATGCATGTGAAACCCTACACTTCAATAATAATTTCCAGAAAAACTATCTACACCAGCCGTAACCATTTACAGGAAGGCTTTTAGACATGGGCTATTCACGTACCGGTACAGATTGAAGGCGTGAGCGTTTGTGGTTTAACAGTTTTTGACTTGTGGTTCCTCAGGACGTCGAAGGCTTCACGTGTCTCCACCTAGCGGCGAAGTCGGGGCACTACAGGGTGGTGGAGTACCTTCTCTCCACCCAGCTCATCGACATCAACTGTCAGGTACGCATTTTCAACATGACACAATGGGACTCTGAACCTTCCATGAACCCACGAACACTGACTACCAAGGTTCTGTGTCTGGAACTAAATCTTTCAATTGTCTTTCTTTTTTTTCTCCCTGTTATTTTTGGAGAATCAATTTTCTTAGATAATCAAAATCAGAAGTAATTCTCATACCCATATTATTTACATTGTTAATTTTTTCATCATCATTCATTCCTTTTATTGTCTTGGTATCTTTTTGGGTCCCCACCATTTCTACCGTTGATATTCTGATTCTAATTCTTCCACGATATTTCCAATGCGTTTCCTCCAGGACGACGGTGGCTGGACGGCTATGATCTGGGCTACGGAGTACAAACACCTGGACCAGGTGAGGCTGTTGCTGTCCAAAGGAGCCGACGTCAGCATCAGAGACAAGGTGGCCATTTTAATCCCTTCATTCTATAGACATGCATACATTTTATGCTTTCTTGCTAAATAGTGTTTTTGATGTTGACATACATTTGTATATTATTTTCTTATAATTTAATAAATAGATACTTAATTTTTTCTTTTGCCAGATGTTTACAGTTTTTTGCCTTTATGTTTGCTATTTTAATGCTTAAATCTTTTTTGTATGGACATATTGTGGCTCCTGTGATTTTGATGCTATACATGCATGCAGTTATGGTTCATCCTGCTATCTATCCATGGTAGTCATACCGTTCATATGAAAGTCTGCACAATGTATTTCCCCGAATGTCCTGGTTCCCACCAACGTTGTCCTCACTTGCCCTCCACCTGCCTGCGATCGGATGTGCGTGTGTATCTTGTTGTACACCATTGATCAATGAAACGACGGCCGTGTGTCCCCTGTCAGGAGGAGAACATCTGCCTCCACTGGGCGGCGTTCTCCGGCAGCGTGGAGATCTCCCAGCTGCTCATCAAGGCTCACGGAGAGCTGCACGCCGTCAACATCCACGGGGACTCGCCACTGCACATCGCCGCACGCGAGAACCGCGTCGAGTGTGTCATGTGAGTCTTTATTTAAAGGAGATATGTTATGTTATATATGATATATATATGTTACGTTTTCATAGCAAGTAAACATAGTATCTGAGTTCTAGAAAACATGTTTTTGATGCCGTTTGCTGGAAATAGCTTTTAGGAAAAAGAAATCTCTCCTACCACTATTCCCCTCAGTTTCAGTCCCTTCAGAATGCGCTGTTTCTGGTGTCTGTAGCTTTCATGCAAATGAGCTGCTGCCCATTGACCAATGAATACAACTGTATTTGAAATTCGCCAAAGATCGTGGCATCATACCTGTCTGGAAGCCTCTCAGACACGGTCAAAATTACTATGTTGAAGATCGTATGAGACAAATTACCATGTTTAAAAAATAAAATCCAGTCGGGCTGTCAGAGAGTGGGCCGTGGATTTAGCGCTACTTAGCGTATATATTTATCGAGACATTTATTGTAATCGTTCTACTACACGTGGTCATTACACTGTCACGCTGTAATTTTCTTAATCCGTATTCACACAGTCCCAGCGCGGCCTACATATCTCCATTTTACTTCATTAACACTTCAATCCATCACACATTACGTTCAATGTGCATTAGGATGTTGCTCAAGGGTTTGGATTGTATAAGGAGGGGAATATAATGAATTGTGTGTTTTTATTGATATGATACAATTAAAAACTTCAGGTATTTGTCTTTTTATTTTTATTTGTCTTAATTTTTTTGTACTGGGCTAATAGCAGAAACCAGACTATGCATAGCGCTCACTAAATCCAGTCAGGGGATGTCGATCACCCTGTGTTACTTTGTGGACCCAGAAGGTTACAGTCGGCCACAGTGCCTTCTTTTGTTTGTTTTATTTTGTTTTATTTTCAATGTTTAGGCAGAAGCTTATTTCCACCAATCCTGCCTCGCTGCTAAGTAACTTATCGTTGAAAGTCTAAATGTAACGGGGGGCCAAAGGGATGTCGCCAATACACCTGATTAGAGGCGATTCTGTCCCACAGTCCAAAGCAGCCCATAATATTAACAACCAAGCCTGTTTTCTTGTTCTCCTCCAGGTTGTTCCTTTCCCAGGGGGCCAACGTATACCTGAGGAACCGCGAGGGGGAGACGCCCCTGGACTGCTGTGGCCAGACCTCCAAGGCCTGGCTCTGCCTCCAGGACAACCGCAGGCAGAGGCAGGCCCTGAACAACTGCCCCCCGGAGGACACCCAGAAGGTCCTCAACAGGTGGGTCCCCTGAACTCAATCGATGGATTTAGAATTAGAAAATGTTGCTGCGATTTCGGCCAAAGCGCGCTTGCTAACGCGCTGCTTGCTAACGCGCTGCTTGCTAACGCGCTGCTTGCTAACGCGCTGCTTGCTAACGCGCTGCTTGCTAACGCGCTGCTTGCTAACGCGCTGCTTGCTAACGCGCTGCTTGCTAACGCGCTGCTTGTTAGTGAGGGCTTGCTGGTGCTCACCTCTGCTGTAAGAATGCAACTGCAAGGATTAAAATGAAATGTTTCCAGCCTTGGTCTTGAATGATCAGCAATAACAAAACTTTCCACCTTTGGGTTTGAAGATGTCCAAGATGTTTTTTTAAGACTTTTTTGGGGTTTGTTCTGACCTGCCTAGAGGATCTACTGTTGGTATAAGAAGGAACTATTTGTCCACTTGTGAATTAAATGTTCTATTACCAGATGGCGCCTCATCTCCAGACATGCTGTCGCGCCTGGTCAAAACACTCTGGCTTCATATCCAATCATTTATAGTTTTCTATTCAATATTTGTACGGAAAACATTTTGTATTTGCATGGCCTGCTGACAAGCCGCTGGGGTCACTGTGAACTGCGTGGCCCAGGCCAAGAGGTTCATGCCCATGGGATCTAGAATCTTATCCCTTAGCAACAAGCTGCATATTTTCCTAGACCCTTCGAGGACCATTGTCCTTCAAATCATGCATACTTAAGTTCAGTTTTCCCCCCTCTGTTGCAGGAATGATTAGTTAGACACATTATTTTCTCTTGCTTGACATGCATATACAACATTAACATACCCACATACCACAACAACCTGTTTCTGACAAACTATGTGTAGCAAAGGCTGTTACTACACGCCAACCTGGTGGGTGTCACACTCCACCTAGGTGGCTTCCTTTGGGCTCCTCCAGACCAAAGACACAGGGGGGGTGGTGTTAAAAATCAGGTTCATTGCAAAGGTTTGTTAATGAACATGGCAAGGGTGCTCCGTTGCCATCCAGGATATCTCCCCAGTGTCTGGAGATGGCTGACTGATGACTGACCTCACCCAGAGCTAGACTCAGCCAGATGAGGTTGCTTAAACCAGCCATCATCCACACACACTCCCACTGTCCACACTATAAACTATACTTTTCTTCAAATAAGATTCTATGAATATGTATGTATGTATGTATGTATGTATGTATGTATGTATGTATGTATGTATGACGGCGGGCTCTGTCACATCATAACGTCCTTCTAACCGCGGCCACTTCCTGTTTCCTGTGCAGAGATGTTGCCAGGGGACACGAGAGGGTTCCCATCCCCTGTGTCAACTCTGAGGATGGACAGACGTGTCCAGAGAACTACAAATACATCCCTGTGAACTGCGTGACCTCGCCCATGAACATAGACCGCAACATCACACACTTACAGGTGAGCTTAACTAACACACAAACTCACTCATAACTACAGGTGAGCTTAACTAACGCACAACCTCACACACTTACATGTGAACCTAAATAACACACAACATCACACACTTACAGGTGAGCTAGACCAACACACAACCTCACAAACATACAGTAAGCTAGACTAACACACAACCTCACACACTTACAGGCGAGCTAGACTAACGCAGAACCTCAGAGATTGAAGGTGAGCCGGACTAACACACATCCGACATTTAGAGTTGAGCTAGATTAACGCACATCATCACACACGAACAGTTGAACTTGACTAACGCACATCTCACGCTGATGCGCGAGCTAGAGTAACACCCATCACCAGATTAAAATTGAGATGGTCAGACCCAAGCACTTACTGTACTGTACACGGCATACAATGTGCAGTAGTACGCCTAGGTTTCACAACAGACTCTATATTCTGTAGTTTGTCTAGCACTGCCCAAGGCCAGAGAACAGAATCTATTTTTTCTCCCTACATCAGCTAATAAAATCCACTAGCAGTCGGGCTCTAGTCCATACACACCCCTCCCCAACCCAGCAACTGCCTCTTTCTCATAGGGGCACGTCAGTCAGGTGGTTCCTCAAGTTGATCCGAGTCAGGGTTCCAGACCAAATTGCCTTTATATGACCTATTGCACACCTCTCTGTGCCCACTTAGTTCCCAGGCCCTGGCTCATTCTCCAGTGGAATTGGGATTGACTGGTTATTGCACATTTTTCTATATCCATACCAGTCTGCCATTTTTATATAAAAAACAAACAAACATACAACATAGGTATCTGCACTACTCTGTGAATAGTATACCTAAGTACATTGATTTAAGGGATGATGAAGCTTGCATTCAATTCCAGTTGGTTTAAAGAGGAACTAATTACTTCAAATCAAACAACCTGAACAATCAATTTTTCAAAAAATCACCAATGCTGGTGTCTTCTTGCCCCCGCAGTACTGCGTATGTAAAGAGGACTGCTCATCCAGCGTGTGTATGTGTGGACAGCTCAGCCTGCGCTGCTGGTACGACAAGGTGAGGAGCACTATCGGTGACTATCGGCCTGTGATACCAAAGTCCCAGCCAATGAATTCTCATTACTCCATAAATCTAATGGAGCCACTATTGTACTTATCATAATGTTCTGAAGTAGGTTAGCAGGTAGCGGTTTTGCCTCAGGCCCAACAATCTTTTACAGATAAAACTCGTTCTTCCGTGCTTCCTTCGACAAGGAGCGATGTAGAACTGAGGTTGTGTATTCCTACACTGTCCTTTTTGGCCCTATAGGCTGGCCGTCTGCTGCCAGAGTTCTGCAGGGAGGAGCCCCCCCTGATTTTTGAGTGCAACCACGCGTGTTCCTGTCGGAGGACCTGCAAAAACCGCGTGGTGCAGAACGGACTGAGGTACATCTGAACTTTGCAACAGGAATGCTCCTTAGACTGCAAACTATGCACGTTAAACCCTCAAAGTCCATCTCACACAATCCCATGCCGTTTCCTTTTGCGTCATGTTCTCTGGGTCCCCCGTTTGAAGGGAGGGTCCCCTTGTTTGTTGTTTACGTCAAGCAAATCCAGAAGGTCTATTCTGTTTACGTGATCTGATGGGCTCTCTTGTGAATCGTCCTCCACTAAAACACGAAGTACCCGTGGAAAAAAAAAAGTATATTTATTTTAATTTCTGTCCTGAATTATAGCGTGGCTAGTAAAGTCGTGTTTTTTTTGTACTACATCATCATCACTTTGATGGATTTAACTTTTCATTTAATGAAGTCATTTGTTTTCAGGATCAGACTGCAGCTGTTCAGGACCCCTAAGAAGGGCTGGGGGGTACGGGCGCTACAAGACATACCGCAGGGCACTTTTATTTGCGAGTATGTTTTTGTATTTGTACATTTTATGTAAAGCACAATAACTCAAACCCTACTTTTTGAAGTAACTCACGTAAATCTGTCCATCACTGATTCACTGTTAATCCTAACCGTTTTCTCCCAGGTATGTGGGGGAGATAATCTCAGAGGAGGAAGCTGAGATGAGAAAAAACGATACCTACTTGTTCAGCATGGACAACAAGGTACACACAGTCCTCATTGCAATTGATCGTTATCAACTTCCTTTATGTACCGGTACTTCTGTTTCTGGATAGCTTCATGGCAGTTTTATCCACCGGATGATCGCAACTGCACCTTGTTGATGTGTCTGTGTTGAGGTTGACACAATCAGCGGTGCTTCCGCACGACTTAATTCCAGTTTATGTCGCTTTCCCACTCTCCTTTTGCTGTCTCTCTCAATCTTTCACCTTTTCTCGCTCTCGTTCTCGCTCTCTTCTGTCTGTTTTCGATTCTCTCTTCCACACTCTCTCAGCCAAAGGACGTTTACTGCATCGACGCCCACTTCTACGGGAACATCAGCCGCTTCATCAACCACATGTGCGAGCCTAACCTGTTCGCGTGTCGGGTCTTCACCAGCCACCAGGACCTGCGATTCCCTCACATCGCGTTCTTTGCCTGCGAGAACATCAAGGCTGGAGAAGAGCTTGGGTAGGGTTTAGAAACCAAACGAGGATGGTGGGGGTGTTCACCCATCCCTACTGAAAGTTTCTAGGTTAATTCGGTCCGCCCGTCGATCTTTAAACATCCTTAAGTTAAACATCCTTAAGCTAGATGCCCTTTAATAACAAATGCCCTACACTACCATAGTGGCTCCACAGGACCTCTATCTTGATTATTCCCTTCACCTTCCATAGAACGGATCCAAGTTGATCGTTTTTAATAGTATAATTTAAATTGCAGCCATGCCTTTGATCTACTTATGATGTTCTCCACAGTTCAGTAGGTTTGTACCGTGCCTTTCACTCAGGTATCTACTCTGTTCCCCGGCCTTCTCAGGTTCAACTACGGTGAACTCTTCTGGGAGGTGAAGAGGAAGCAGTTCAGCTGTGAGTGCGGCTCTCCGAAGTGCAGGTACTCCTCAGCGGCCTTGGCCCTGCTGCAGGCCGACAGCACGCCGGGCGACCGGCAGCAGCCCAGCACTCTGCCCGACACCAGCTCTTCCCACGGCCCAGCCACCTGAACCCCCTGGAGAACCGGGGGTCCACCTCGAGATCCACCATCTAGCTGGAGGACCGGGCTACACCCGAAGAAGCCGTTTCTACCTTGACGATCCTGGATCTATCTGGAGGAACCGGGCTTTACCCGTAGATCCTGGTTCAGCCCGGACATTCTCGGTCCACCAATAGAACCAGGCTCTAGAGATAGTCTAGAGAACCTTGTCCTCACTCGTCGAACCTGGGTTCCACATTGACAACTCTACAACTTGGAGCTTAAAAACGTTGATCCCCACACGAAGAACAAACTGCTCCCTGTAGAAACTGTCCGGTTCCCAAGCCTGTTCTGCCGTGCTCACCACCAGCCACATTTATATGAATAGACACTCACCCATACATACATGAATGTACATGAATACATGTGTGTACTTTCTGACTCACACAGTAGAACATGAATACATGTACACATACATACACACAGATGGACTTCTTCACTCGCAAGACCTGTACAGTCAGCCTCTTCACCAACCCCCCCCCCCCCCCCCCCCCCCTCTGAAAATGATGGGCAATTGCCACAGGACTGTCAAGCCCATCCAAGACAGTTACGCACACAATCATATGCACAATTCACTTGTGCAAAAATGCACCACTACTTCACCATTCAAACTTGTGTAATATACCATTAGGGGGCAGTACAGACAAGCAAACCTAATCTATCTTTTTTTGTCAAATCCATCTTTTCAAAAACCTTTCTTGGGAGATGCATCTTTTTACCGTGATTACAATAGAAACTTTGTCCAAATTGAGTAAATCTATTTTCTTGTGGCCACAATTATGAAATTGGACTTTCAGAGGGATGGCATGTTTTTGATGAAGACAAGACAAATGGATGGGAGCAACTTGGTAGACGTCTATAGTTAATTAGCATGTACCATTCCATCTAGAGAGCCCTAGTCCTAGTGCTTGTATTCCTGAGTTTGTCTGAAGAAAAATGCTCTGAACTAGTCGATTTCAAAGATAAACAGTGGACTTCGAGTGGAATTGTGGAATAATGAAAAAGTTGTTGGCAAAGTTATCTATGCCTACTTCAGTTTACTGAAAAAAAGTAGCCTCTCAGAAAAAACATACCATTTAACCAAAATGCTGGATATGTTTTCAACAGGGGTTCACATTCTGCCATGGTATTAGAACATCATTTTGATAAAAAATCCTTTAAACTCGCCCCTGAAAATCAAGGTGTGTGGTGCTAACATTTTTGATGTCTCTTTGGCTATAGTTGGTGAAAAGGGGCATCTTGCTACGTAATATCAATTGACAATAAATATCAATTGACGGCAACCAATAGTTCTTGAATCAATAACTTTGCAACCGTTTGATCCCATTCAAGCAGTGATGAGCATGAAAAGGTGCTAAAGAAGCATTTTCTTTGGTTTCCATTTTATATTTTACTCAAGTGAATATAGATGTAAAATAACGTTTTGTATGTTACCAAACTCTTCATTTTTTTTTAACCTGTAGTTACTGTAGTTGGCCTGTTTTTAGTTATGTTAACAATGGCCAACCTGTCTTTGTGTCTTCAAATGGTATTAGTAAAGCAGTGACTCTTGTTGAATTGATTGCAGATAGACATTTAAAGAAAATAATTAATAAAAAATGCACTTCGGTTTATGTTCTGTTACATCTCTGGATCCTGTACCTATCATCTAATTAGTTGTACCTTTTTCAATAAATTTACTACTAATGCATCGATTGAAGTTGTGATTACTGCGATGGCCTCCACAATGTTTTGATTCTTGTGTAATCCTCTACGTCTTCTAATTAGTTGTGGTTTTATTGTCAGGGCTACCTGCATTGTTGCACAAAGCCCATTAGAAGAAGGATTATGCCAAACAAAGTAGTGCTGTAGTAACTATAATATAAACAGATTCATGTTTGCATTATCTGGAAGGTGATTTAAACTGCATGTGGAACTTATGCTCTAGCACAGCAGAATTTACATCGGATGTGTTAATGCTGATGCTGTCCGACATTATAGTGGTCTCACAGCTCTTTTTTTACACTGAGAAGGATCACTAAAGGATAAAAATACATTATCCTGAACCGACCCTTTAAAATTTGACAATCATTTAACTCACATTTTTTTCTGATTAATACCATTTAATATAAAACTCCTGACATATTAGTTTTGTTCCCCATTATAATACATGTGAACTACACACCCACTATTTAAGAAACTGGATCTCCCAGCCCATAGTCTACTAAGTGGGTCTATACACGGTCGCCAGCAATTTCATTTTGATTCGCTTGAGGCCAGCAAATGAAATATGGAAGCAGCTGGGCATCTTCTTTAATGAGTTCAAAATCTAGCAGCTGTTATCTAGCCCTCCTATCTATGTTGTATTTACAACTGCGGCAAAGCTCTTCCAAAAATGATACTGTACGGTAAAATCTCAAGAGTTCAAAGGGGGTTTGGCCTTGCTGGTGGTAACCATGGTAACCGATGCCTACGTTTACATCCGTTGTCCCCGGTGACACCATCAGCAAGTGATGAGAGAGGACCAAAGACAGGAAGTCCCTGGGGCAGGCTTTGTGGAGGCCTCTAGCTAGCCGGTGATTGCTCCTTTCCTGATTACAAAGGCAACAGGGGCCAGAGACCATCATTTAATCAGAGAAAGTTCAGCTCGACGGTTGAAGACGTTTGGTTCCCGATAACAATTTTCTGTACTTTAGCTATTTCCGCATTCCAAGAGTGGGCAACTGGCTACACAATCACTCTGGACACCCTGTGGTTATAGGAGCAGCAGTGCTCCTTGAGGGCTTTATAAAATACGTGTATTTCCACTTTAACTGTGTTTTACATTGGATTTGTATTGCCACACACGGTTATGAAACGAAACGTTCGCCGCCACTCCAGATGGGACGAGGGGCTCTCCACAGTGGAGTATGGTAAGAGAGGAGTTTTGATCGCTGTATTTTTGTGTAACATTTTAGCATTCATCACATTTGAGAATATGTAAAAAATATAACTACATTTTGTAAAACAAATAAAAGGTAGGCCTACTTCGACTTTAATATGGTCATGCAAAGTAGGCTATGTTTCAGACAACAATGTGAATTGTCTGTATACTTTTTGACCAGAAGTAGGCTATGTGGTTTTTCGATAATATGCAGTTTTTGTGCCACCTGCCTATATTGTCCTCACCCTTTTCAAATAAAGACCAAACACTTTCAAACATAGGCCTAGGCTAAATATCAAACGGACACCACTTGATAGCACTTTGACACTCAACTTCCAATTATGCTATAGGCTCGGCCATATATTGCTGCAATGAATATCTGAAATCTAGAAATATTTTTTATGAAATGAAGCACCCCGGGATGTATGGGCATACATGGAATTTAAATAAGGATGACCACTAACTTAATCTGTAGACAAACAGTTTATTTTGAAATGTGTCCCAGCCCTAAGATCGTTTACATCCAACAACTGGAAGATGCTTACTTTGGGCTCGGGATTCGAAGAGACGTGGTCTCAAACGCACGAGCGAACTGGTCATCAGCAAGCGGTGGTCGACGCGCTCGAGGAGAAGGAAGACTCGCGTGGTGATTCCGAGACGTCACGGAGAGCGGAGGACACGTGTGCAGAGCCACATCGTTACAGCAGCGTAATACAGCTGGGCGAGACGTCCAGGCCGGCGCGAGGGCATGGTGTGCGTGTCATGGTCGAGAGACATGAGGCACTCAACAGCACGCCGTGGTCAACCAAGTGAGTTCACTGCTTTTTGATTTTTCGATGATACTTTGTCCAACATTAGGGCTCCTGCCTTCCATGTAGGCTACTGTAAAACCACACGGTAAATACCACAACGGCGATACATTTCAAATTAAATGGGGAAAAACGCAACAAAAGTTGGCCAAATATGCCCCAGAACATAATATGACCTGATACAAAGAGATTAAAAGAATAAACAATAACGTAGGCCCCCGGTAAAACACCATGTTTTTTTCATTGAACTACACAGAAGCCGCCAACAGATTGGTTCTTGTTCGAGTCGGAGTGAATGACTCCGTAGAATAGATCAACTATATTTCCTTGGCAACAAGCAGCCTGATCCGATCAAAATCCCAGTTCAAAAATCTATTTCATGACGATCCAGACCTGTGGAGCCTTCCTCTGAATTGCCTAGCCTACTAAACGATATTCAACACATAAAGACGTCACTTAACATTCGACTATTTTCATATTCACGAGGAATATAACAGTGTTTTGGAGTTAATTTAATAGCTAATTTGATCAAGCATTATGATGTAGACTGCGCAGTCTCTGTCGTCATATAATACGTTTTGTGTTCCCTTGAGAAAGATAGGCCCTGCCCTGCCTCCTAATGGGAGATAACAATTATAGTGGGAAACATGCTATTAAGGGACGTTCATAAAAGCGTAATCATCATGGAACAAATTCTCCCTGAGAACTCCAACATTATACATAGGCCACTGCTCACATCGTGCTGTAGGCAAAATAGCCTACCTGCCGTGGAAGTCTATTGTTTTTATTTGTAATTTGCAACCAGTTCTAGTATCATCAAACGTTGTGTGTCTTATAAAACACCGGTTTCTCGCACATTCACTGGAGAGTTAGCGAGTATTTGTGCGCTCGCGTCACCGATTGGCCCATTCTGGTCACATGCGCTCATTCTAGTCTAGGAGGGTCGCAGAGCAGCCCCCATACTGAGAGCGACCGAGCAGAAACCAGAGGACCATGTCTCCTGCTCGATTGCTTTCTTAGAGATATTTTTTTTTGCTGTCAAGCTGAGGGAGGAAGAAAAAAAAGACTGTTTTTTTGTTCCACGATATCGAGAACGGAGCGTTTCGTGGGACTTTCAACTGGTGTTTTGCATGCTGGCATGGTTCTGTCATCTTTAGACAGAAGCGATGGGTTTCCTTCAGCGCGATCACACCCCGATCCGGACTTGAGATGGATCTGGCTGAGATCTGAAATGAATCTTCAGTAGTCTCCTCCATCGACTCAAATCGCTCCCCTCAAGATTTTACGTTCAGGGGGCAAACTTAGGCTACTTTTCTTTGTTTTTTAATTACCTCGATTCCATGGAAGATGGGTGAATGGGGAGGAACAACAGAAAAAGATTTCCACTGAAGCAGATTTTGTTTGATTTCCTCAACCAGCCTGTTCGTAATAATCACCAATGCTCTGGCTGTGGTTTGGACCGGCGTGCTGGTTGTGATGCTTCTCCCCTCCATTTGCATTGACACACGTTTGGATTCTCCTTGTTGGATCTGTGCGTTCCCAGAATGGCTCGCTTCTCAGAAGATCTCCCCAGCCGCTATGGAGGAGGTGGTGGAGGCGGAGGCAGAGGTGGACCGGGCGGCGGGAGAGGGGGTGCCCGGGGTGGCGGTGCTCCAGGGGGCCAGAGGATGTACAAGCAGTCGATGGCTCAACGAGCCAGGACAATGGCCATATACAACCCCAACCCTGTCAAACAAAACTGCTTCACCGTCAACCGCTCCCTGTTCATCTTCCGCGAGGACAACCTCATTCGGAAGTATGCAAAACGAATCACCGAGTGGCCATATCCTTAATATCACATTTGACTCGGTTCAAGAGTGAACCGAAGTGGTGTCAAACGTGTTTGTATATGTCGCTTCGAGCTTGGACAGAAGTGTTGATTGTGGCGTGTGTCAACATGAGCGTCTAAGCAGACCAACACAGGGGTTTTACTGAGATGTATAGAAGAGACAACTCGTCTATAGCCTCCGCTGAGTTGTAGTTAGATGTTTTCAACAACTCCTCTTCAGACTCGGTTGAATGGCCGCTTGTAGAGCACCGCTTTCCGCTTGCCACTCAACGCACCTGTCGCTTCGTATCTGGGCGTCGAGCAAAGTTAGCTCCTCTTGTATCGGCTTTAGTATAGCCCTCTTTGTTTCTGTCTTGTGTCGCAGCCTTGTTCACCTTAAAGCCCACCACCTCGGAGCTGGCTTCGCCTGTGTGTTAAATCGTTGCATAGGAAGACTTTCGCACAACTTAGGCCTGATACAACATCGTAACTGTCTGCCCGAATAGGTAACGACGCTCCTAACTTACGTTGATTGGTTAGCGATGTGATGATGATGAATTGGTTAACCGTACGTAACCTAATTCAATATTTTGAGATTAATACATAGTTTCGTGACTAGCGCCCATGATCAACCTCGCATAGATGGACGAGGTACGCAGGGTATTTTTTAATTTAACAAGCGTTTAGTCGTGCTAACAGATTTAAAAAAGAAAATCTAATTTATATAAGCCTCCGTCGAGTTGGGACCGTTGCTCGGACGTCGCTAGAACGCCTCGTACTGCTGTCCGCGGTGCTGAACGCGCCCACGCGTCCGCGCGAGCCGAGGCTTTGGAGCAGAGAGGGCGCATGACAAACGAAAGCAGACAGCTGGATTTTGTGTGTGTGTGTGTGTGTGTGTGTGTGTGTGTGTGTGTGTGTGTGTGTGTGTGTGTGTGTGTGTGTGTGTGTGTGTGTGTGTGTGTGTGTGTGTGTGTGTGTGTGTGTGTGTGTGTGTGTGTGTGAGTTGCAAGAGCGTTCACCCATCAAATGAAAAAAGAAACGCCTATACATTTTTTGTCTATCCGTTGCCTTCTTGCGTTGATCTGTTCTTCCTCCTCTATTCAGGGACTCACAATTAGGACAGCAACAGCTCTTATCACATAGGCTACAGCCTACTTAGGTTGTTTATTCAAACCAGAGCTGTGCTTGTTGTATGACGCTGATACAGAGTGTTGGTCTCCTCTTAACGGCCCTCAGGTCTCCCAATTCCCTTTTCACTTATACTTTGCAAACGTTTGTCTTGCATTACCAGTGGGAAATTAGCGTGAAAAAAATGAATTTCCCGATTTCCGAACGTTTGGAAAGAGATTAAGTGGGCCAGCCCTGGAAAGATCAGGTGTCCAATATTTGGATTACCCTCAAATGTTTTGAGCTTGCCCTGGGGCACGGCCCAATGTGTTTTGTGCAAGTATGCCGAAATATCAATATTAAATATATGTATAGTCAGACCAATATAATGTTATAGTTGTTTCTAAATAGGGATATGATCCCGAGAACATTTTTAGGCAAGGTTTTTTTTTCTCCAATTCCTGGAATTCACAAACTTTGAATATTGATTAGATATTTCCCATTTATCTTTTCAAGTTATTTGATTGCTATTTTCTTAGATAAGATGATATAAAATAGTTTCTCTTTATTGAGATACTAGAAAACAGAGCAATTGAATTAAGAAGCAACAGAAAAATCAACACATCATCAAAAAGCACCACGGCCCGCTATTATTCCCTGGCCACAGTGTTTATAATCTACATGACCGATGACTGTTGATGGAACTGAGAGCATTGTGTTTCCCTTAACTGCACCCTCCCACTCCCTTCGAGTACATGATCCTCTCCACCATCATCGCCAACTGCATCGTCCTCGCCCTGGAGCAACACCTGCCCGTCAACGACAAGACGCCCATGTCCGAACGGCTGGTGAGTGTCCATCTTGTCTATCAATCCCGTAGTAGTGACATCACAAATGGGAGTGTCCAGACAGTTGTAAGATGGATGGATCACATTCTACGATTGATGAATTAATCCATCGATCAATCAAGACTGCCAAGTGAACAGTATCCACTTGTATATGCTGATCTATCTATCGTGCATCTGATGGGACTGGACACTCCCATTTGTGATGTCCCAATTGGGTTGATAAATGGCTTGTTATTGCTCTTAAGCATCACACCTTGGGTATCAATAGAATGCCTTTAAAAGTGGGACAAATGTGTTGATTTTGAAATAGCTTGTAATGGCTAATACACATCACACCTGGTGGTCAATCGGGGGCCTTTGAGTTACAGAAACACTGGACTGACATCTCAGATCCATTTGTTAATTCTTAATGGTAAGCCGTGTTTAGGCCGTGTTTAGGCCGTGTTAAGGCCGCGTTAAGGTCGCGTCTAGGCCAATCTCTCTCTAAAACATCTGCTAAATGAATTAAATAGATAGAAGTGCTTTGCTGCACGCCACACCAAACAGACACTTGTTTAGAAACAGAATCATAGTTGCGTTCCACCGATGGAGAACATCCCCTCCTCGTGTCTGCCAAGTCCCTGTGATCTCCGTCATTCTCCAAGCAAGCTCGGCAGATGAGCGGATCTTCTTTTTCCACCCAAGGATAGAAAACAAAGTGTGCTACTTATCTGGCATCAGAGAGTGTGTGGTTCATTAGAACACGACTACTTTACTCTCTCTCTCTCTCTCCTTCTTCCTCCCCGCCTCGCAGATTAACACGACGAGTGCTCTTTTAATTAGAGAGCCGCATCCTGCTATTATTTATGATCCTGCATAAACAACACTGCCGCCGTTAAGTCTCTAAAGTACGCGGCCGGCTCAGACCCCTTAAAGGATCTCAGATCCATGGCAGGTCTTTAGCGCCCGGGCCTTAACGCCGCTTGGTACACAAAGCATCTATATTCCTCACAACCATTTTAGATGTATGCATAATAGATGCTAACACACTTCCACTGCCGCCTATAACAGCATTCGTCTATCCGATTCCTAAACCCCCTTCCAGCTAAATTATTACGCAACACCTCTGATTGTTTTTGTCTAGGACCCTAGCGCACGTAGATCGTGTGCTCTGCTGAAGGCCTGGTTATTATTCTCCATACGTCCATGCTTCCAACACCCTCAGACGCTGACTTGAGGCCAAACTGTACTTCAATGTCAGAATGCTGCCAATGAGATGCCGTGGGTCTCTACACCACTGCTTGCATTGATGCCTCCGTGTCCACGATTCAGCGGCGTCTGGTGTTTTCTTATTATGTGAGGATCATGTGTCATGCAATCACCCATGTCGCTTTCTGAGAGGTAACACGTAAAGTATAGCAAAGTAACAGACGAAAGTTCGGTGCTCTGAATCCTTAAACATGTATTTGACTTTGCAAAGTGAAGAAAAGCCTTTGCTGTTTGTATTGGAATGTCAAACAAAGCTATAATCTGTTTGAACACAGTGGAGAATCCAAGCCGTCTGTTGCACCCAGAGCCGTGTCGATGCTGGGTTGGGCTTCAAAGCTCAACTCCATAGGAGTACATCGGAAATTCCAACACTGAAAGCTTAACATGGTTCGCTATGGCGGAGGGCTATGTGGGCTATGGCGTGGACGTACAGACTCACAGGCCGAATCCCATTTCTACCCCTTACCCCTTCCCCTTCCCCCTCCCCCTTGTTTTGAAGGTGTAAGGGGAAGGGGTAAGGGGAAGGGGTAGGGGGTAGAAATGGGATTGGGCCACAACCTACCTCCGCAAAGATTAGACGTAAAAGCATCACATGGGCCCTATCATTTGGGCCTTCAGCAGCATGAATCCAAGCATTACCTGGTCTTCAAGCTGCTGAAGGCACCCATCAGATGTCCATCATTGCTCTAAAACCTCTGTGGATTATGAGGGATCATCCTCCATCTAAACGTGTCTGGGCCAGGTGGACGATGGTGTTAGAGATTGGCTTTGGTGGGGCTGGTGACGAGGTTGTCACCGTGGTTGTCACTGTGGCTGTCAACGTGGCTGTAGTGGTTCTCGGGCCTGTCATCACACTGGGTTACAGGGGCGTGGGGGAAATAATGTATTTGTAGTAGTGGCACACACATGCACGCAATTACACAGGCACTTACACACTGCACACACACCGCACACACACCGCCTTCTCGATCTATAGAGAGAGAGAGAGAACTGTATGAATCCCATACGGCAAATTCAGGGCATATTAGAAGACTTCATCATATAGAATAATCTGATATGATGTATACTATATATTTTTTGCCCTCAAGCACAAAGAAGCCCCCATGAAGTCATTAGTCCTGGTCATCTTACTCAGGAATTAAATAGGAGACCTCTTTCTCTCTCTGGCTTATTCTCTTTCTCTCTGTTGGAGTGTTCACTTCATTAGCCATGCTCTAATATTTAACAAAAAGATCTCCCTCCTTCTCCTCCCCCTCTCTCCTCACTCTCCGCTCTCTCCCTCCACCCATCTCTCCTCCACTCTCTCTCTTTCTCCCTCTCTCTCTCTCTACTCTCTTCTCTCACTCCTCCCCCACTCTCGCTCTTCCACGTCCTCTCTTTCTCCCCTCCCTCTTCTATCCCCCCCCCCCCTGTCAATCACCCCCCACTCCTTTCCCCCATGCAGGACCACACAGAGCCCTACTTTATAGGAATATTCTGCTTCGAGGCGGGCATCAAGATCATCGCCCTGGGCTTCGCTTTCCACAAAGGCTCGTACCTGAGGAACGGCTGGAACGTCATGGACTTTGTGGTCGTCCTCACCGGGTGAGTCCTCCGTCCCGTCCTCCCTCCATCACTCCCTGCCTCACCCGATGGCCGCCGGCCGTGTCAGCTTGAGATGGACGGTATGTGAGAGAGAGAGAGAGAGAGAGAGAGAGAGAGAGAGAGAGAGAGAGAGAGAGAGAGAGAGAGAGAGAGAGAGAGAGAGAGAGAGAGAGAGAGAGAGAGAGAGAGAGAGAGAGAGAGAGAGAGAGAGAGAGAGAGAGAGAGGCGGGAGTGAATCTGGGCTAGATAGAGGGGGCGAGAGGTCAAGAGAGAGAGAGGGTGCGAGAGAGTGGGACTAAGATGCTTTAGGTGGACTAAGAGAGAGGGCGAGATGGCAAGAGAGAGAGAGAGAGAGAGAGTGTGTTTGTGCGTGTGTTTGTGTGAGAGAGATAAAAGCGTGCTTTCTTTTGTATGTGCTCTATGCCTTGAGAGTGTATACTGAGCTCTGTGCAGCATCACTCCAATTGCTTCCCAGGCATGTGAAAGTTGTTGTGAGAAAACAGACCTACATAACCGTTTTATTCAGAGAATTTAATAATAATGGAAGAGCTATGAGAGGGCGGGATGAAAGCATTGTTGGTTTTGCGGCTGAAAAGCTTTTTTTAGTCTCTGTTCTCGTGTCGTTTACTCCATGATAACTAAACATGATGATTAAACATTTATGATGATGTCATATACTACATAATACGACATGATAATTAAAGATTCATGATCACTTCCTACACTACCCTAAACTGACATCGCCAGACCAATTCGCAAATGCGTATTAGTCTGGAATTCTCTCAGTTCATTTCCAAGGAGCTTTCTAGATGAGCGCAGATTACAATTCTATTTTTAGTAAATTAATTTCATAAATCCTCATAATTTCACTTTTCTTTTACACTTACTCATTGCACCTGATTTTATTATCTTTGAAATAAATCTTAATTAATTAATCTGCAAAATGTTTGCTGTGTTTCAATTATTACGTTGGCAATACGTTTTCCAACCGTTAGGTTTTCTTTAGAAGTGATGTAATGGTTTGACCTTTGACCTTGAACAAGGTGTTGATGCTGCGTGTCAAACTGAGACCTTGCAGGGACACTGCACGATCCTTGAGGTTCTGGTGAAGGACAGTGCTTCTCTGTGTCCACAAAGTCTGTAGACTCATTGAAATGGTAACTACACAAACCTAACTCAAAATATAAAACAAAGCACAACACGGTTACCCTCTGTCTCTCTCTGTTCTTTATCAATGTATTGATTTCAAAGCATTGATTATGTGTCAGGGAAACGGCATGGGGTAATAAAGTACCCTGCTATGCACACACACCGATTGTCTGAACATTCAACCAACAGACCAACCAAACAAAGCGAACATGCAAATGGCTGAAACGTCTTTCTGAGCAAGACACCTATTTCACGGATAAATCTTTCATAAAGCACCGCTAGTCCTGGTGTCCACGGCATCGATGGTTTCAGATCTGTTCCTATCACGGCTCCCTGTCCGCCAGTATCACCCCCACTGAGCCATTACCCTCAGAGCCACCGCCACTCTCATCATCACTACACTCATCACAAGCCTTCACTCCTTCAACACCCTCATCACCACACCCTACCACCACCTCATCATTACCCCCCTCATCATCAACCCACCACCACCACCACCATCATCGACATTACCACCCTCCTCCTCATCACCAACACTAACACCAGCACGATCATCCCTCACTATCGTCATACCTTCAACACCACCCTGATTCTCACTTCTCAACCCTCAACCATCATCGGACCTCACTCCACCAATCATCAACCTCAACACCACCATTATCCTGAACACAGCCTGAACACAGCCTGAACAGGGCCTAAACAGGGCCTAAACACGGTCTAAACAGGGCCTAAACAGGGCCTAAACAGGGCCTAAACAGGGCCTAAACACGGCCTAAACACGGCCTAAACACGGCCTAAACACAGCCTAAACACGGCCTAAACACGGCCTAAACACAGCTTTAACGCGGCCTAAACACGGCCTAAGCACGGCCTAAACACGGCCTAAAAACTGCCCCAACACAGCTACCGCTATGAGCAGTGTTGTAGCTAACACTTAGTCCTATTGCTGGTGGTAGATGGAGGAGCTGGTAGAGATTATTGTTACAGCATCATTAGCGCAAGGGCTCTCGCTCTGATTCATGATGTAATTAATTGCAATTTGAAAAAATCAATACGCAAATAAATCACGGCGAGGGATAAACGCTGAAATGAATGAGGATTGAGGGGGGAGCGAAACAGGAACATATTTCTCTTTGCATTACCGTATATGTAAACACATACAGCATTGCATGTCCAGACTTTTCCATTCCCCTAGACTGGGCCTGTTTCTGCCGGGCCTGTATCTGTCCCAGGAATATCCATGTTTCAAGATTATTCAATTAGATGAATATATTTTTAATCGGCAAAGATTCTAGCCTCTTCGTGAATAATAATTTAGAGGCAGTTTGTTATTAGTCTCCTTCTGTCTGATAGGCTTTGAAGCGACCTGACTATGTGGGGGTCTATATATCGACCTTATAACATAAGCAAGAATGACCGATCATAAACATTACTTAGGCATCATGGTCAACCATTGGGAAAGTACTGCCCGATTTTCTACTACAGTGCTTCATTTACATGATATCAATAGGCACATAAAAAACGTGTCCCATTTATTTAATTCCAGAAAGAATAACATCAGATATTATGTTGATATGTTGACCGCCAAACTGCATATTTCCTCTTCTGATCATCTTAATCTAGCAACAACCTAGCACAATATGTGACCGATCTCTTAAGTTATTTAGACATCACTGGATAACCACTCTGCAGATCAATCCTGTGTGTGTGTGTGTGTGTGTGTGTGTGTGTGCGTGTGTTAAATATTGAACCCTTGTTATCAATATTTAAGTTCCTCATTGATTTAAGCCGTCACCATTGTAATTAAGGCAAATGATTGAAATGTGTAATTTTGAAAACCTTTTCAGACTGGGGAAATTAATGGCAAAATGACTTTGTATATATTGATCTATTAAATCATGTAGCATTGCAGCAACCAGTAGTGTCATTACTCTCCCTTAAGATCAATATTATCACTACTAGCTAGGTTGCGTTAGTCAGTTTGGTAACCTTGGACTAACAATGCCAGTATGACTCGAGTCCTAATGAAAGACTCTGAATAGTAGCCGTTCAGAGCAGTGGAAAGACTCTTATTAGTGATTCCCCACTGAGGGTCCATGAACCAGAGTGGGCAGTGAGAAGGATCCGGGGGGGAATGTACAAATTGTGTTTTAGCATTTATTTTTTAATTCAATATTATTTAGCTAGTTATATTCTGTGCCATTAAAGGAGCATTTCACCGGTGGAGGCATGATGTATTGAAATTGGGTCCTATATGTAGTCGAATAATTAAAGAAAATTCTAATTTGGTGCCGTCTTGACCGAGAAAAGGCAGAAAGTGACTTTTTGGCGCTTGTGGATTGAAGACAACAACTCCCAGCATGTACCACGATGCACAGCTTCGCTGGCCACTCCCGCTAGATCAGTGGGTCCCTACCCTAGTGCTTGTAGTCTTACGAGAATCCTCCCCTCTTACACTTCCTATTTACTTCTACTCAAAAATTGTCATATTGCGTCATCTTAAACAGGAAGTGTTGGAGATCGATACGGATCTCTCCAGTCTCTCCAGAAAATAAGGGAATGATGCACGACCATTCAAAAATATGAGTGGGTTTCTAACGATACAAAGCTTAATGGAAATGGGTGAAGTTTCCCTTTAATGAATGAACGAACTCCAGTTCAAATGAAAAGTGGTTGGTAGCTATCATATATTGCTAGTGTAGGCAATTCATTTTAAAAGCGGTTTATGTCATTTTTCTTGAACTTGTCTTTAAATATGAATCAGTGAATTAAATGCTTTGTCAAAGAAACCGAAAAAAAAGCTGTCTCAGGCCTGTAATAAACCCTTCCTCTCACTGGCCCTGACGAGATTGTTGTCCTAATGGTCTGTCTACCTACCCGCCTACCTGGTTGCACTCTCCCTGTGAACTCCTTGAGCATGACCACAGTCGTCCATAAGGCGAGGCAGACCTACTGCCCATGAATAGCAAGCTAGTCATATGTTTTGGGAGAGTGGCTTTGGAGGGAGGACTTAGAGGAGGGGTGGGATCTTTGTCAGTTGGATACTTTCGGAATCGAAATTACTCTGGCTGATTTCTCTGAATTTCCATCCCTAGCAACAGTTAAAGCGCAAACTAAATTTGACTTACTACCACTGTTATATTCCAAGATTCTTTCTTTTAATTACATTTGTAATGCTTTATTCATTTCCTCCCGCTCCTCAGGAGTGTACTCTGTCACGTGACGGATAAGGATCTTTTGTTGACTACTTTAACTGTAGCTGTTAGAAGAAGTTTACTATTCTTTCTTCAGTGAGATTTCAAAAATCAAAACCCCATTCATAACGGACTGAATAATTATTGAATTAATGATGAAGATATAAAATAAGACAATACCAAATCGATCTCTGAAGAGTGCCAGCTAGCAACTACAGGACAGTAGAATAAAGTAAAAATTTTAAAACTACATAAATTGGTAAATAATTATTATTAGTCAAGCAAGAATAATTTAAACACAGTTCATCAACCAACCAATCCTCAACCTTGCCCTGTCCATCTGTCCAATTCCTCCTCCATACACATCCCCCTCCTATTCCTGACTCAGGTGTGGGGGTGTGTTCTGCATCACTAGAGAGCTGTGTGTGTGTGTGTGTGTGTGTGTGTGTGTGTGTGTGTGTGTGTGTGTGTGTGTGTGTGTGTGTGTGTGTGTGTGTGTGTGTGTGTGTGTGTGTGTGTGTGTGTGTGTGTGTGTGCGCGTGTTTACTTCAAAGTTTCCCCATTTCCTTTCATCTGTCTTTGGTAGCAAAATGGCCGACACAATAGGGGGGGCTTCAAAGTATTTGTAGAGCGAGACCGGGTGAGGGGAGAAGCGAGGGGATGGGGGATGTGGGGGTCTCTTTAACCCCTCCATGCCCCTGCTGGGTGAATAAAACGCTCCCTTTCAACAGCTGCCAAGAAGCTGCTGTCTGATCGCTACACCCCGGCCCTCTTGAACAGCTACAGGTGTACATGGAGATCATCTGTGTGTGTGCGTGTGCGTGTGCGTGTGTGTGTGTGTGTGTGTGTGCGTGTGCGAAGCAATAGCAACATAGCCGTGGTGACGTCTTAATTTCCCCATTTCAAAGTGTTGTGTTTCCTCTCTGATTGATATGAGACCTATTCATACCCTTCACCGACTGCTGCAGTGACGCACGGTGTTCTATCTTTCAGCACAGTCTGCCAGCACACTTTGGGGTTGTTTTTCAGTTGGACTGGTGTGACTCGTCGGTTTGGCCGATGTGACGTCCGTCCAGTGTGGAATATCTTTCTCTCTCCATTGCACTGGGTGCCCCGGTGGAACAAATGTGAAGGTGGAGGTGGTGGTGGAGGTGGTCTTGGAGGGGTGGAGGTGGTGGTGGAGGAGGGGTGGAGGTGGCAGAGGAGGGGTGAGGTGGTGGTAAAGGGGTCGAGGAGGAGGGGTGGAGGGGTGGAGGTGGTGGAAGAGGTCTGTGTTGGGAGGTTGAAAGGTGGGGCACCAGGGCATGCTGTGTTTTCTCAACCTAATGTCAGTCCAGCTGGTTCTGGATGGGTGCTTTGTGGATGGAGAGAGAAGGAGAGGGGGAGATGGATGGATAGGGAGAGGGAGAGCCAGTGATGAGGAACGGCGCGCTGGTCCGATAGCGGCCGCTACATCTTCAACACACAGAGGAGTTGGGGGAACGGTGTGTGTCTGCGTCTGGGGGCTGAAGAGAGGAGAGGTGATTGCACTTGAGCCAGAAGATTCTGGGTCCCAACCACAATGCCTGTATCTATCACGCACCGATACCTACGATCCAATGACATGAATCGAAGTCAAACTCAATGCAAGCTGCATCAGACAACAGCGTCCACTAAACGACTAAACAGTGAACGTTAAGTCATACAATGTAATGTACTGTAAATCCTCCCTGACGTGAGGGTACGACCGTGCTCCAAAACATGATCCAAACTATCCGAGTTTACTAACAGAAAACGCAGGCGGCCTATGGATCCAGACAGCCTGCGTTCACCAGGGCCGGTCCAGTGAAGCTGTTGTTCTGAGGGGCGATCCTAGCAGAGAACAGCGGCGGAGTGTCTGAGAGATCCCTACCAAGCTAACCAGGGGCGTAGCGGCGGCGTTCTGACACACCGAGCTCCCGGGTTATAACGTAGCACTGCCCAGAGACGGGGGTTCAATTCCCTGGTTAGGGAGTATGGTGTATCCCTTGTCTTCCCTTCTCTGCTCGACGAGATTGATGCAGCATCTATGCTAGCGGGGGTTGTTATTCATGTTGAGATTGGTATTTACTCGCTTAAATGTTAGATGTTAAACACTTAGATTGATGGAGGGACGGAAGGATAGATAGATGGATGCAAGGATAGATAGATTGATGCAGGATAAATAGAGATAGATGGAACGATAAATAGATAGATGGATGGAAGGATAGAGGGAGATAGATGGATATAGATGGATGCAAGGGTAGGGTAGATTATGATAGTGTGGACACTCATGATCCTACACACACACACACACACACACACACACACACACACACACACACACACACACACACACACACACACACACACACACACACACACACACACACACACACACACACACACACACACACAGACAAACAGCTGTTACTTCGAAAAACAATCCAGTACACCTCATCACAAAAAGAGCTGCAATTCCTGCTAAAACTCTCCTACATGTTCAAGCTTCTCCCCAAACGCCTAATAACAAATTTTACTTTCTTCTACAGACAGTGGAAATTATAAATTTGATATTTTATCTCTATGTTATGCACTTCTGGGCTCCAGCGTTGAGAAATCATTCATCATAATTGCTTGGTCGGAAACTGTGGAGTTTATCTTTTCTCAGGTTATTATGAGTATTGATGACTAGTCTTTTATTTTTTTATGTGTTAGTATTTTTTCTATCTTGACAATAGTAGTCTATGCCGCTTTTCCCTGTTATTAAAACAATACCATAATTTAGTTTAAACAGGTGTAACATAAAAAAAATTGACAGTCTTCGCAAACCACTTTATGAATGTTCTAATCTGCTCCATCTCACATTGTGTCTTTTTGTATGATGGAAGTGTCTTTTTGGAGGCACTTCGCCGTCACGAAGAAGGTACACCAACGCAGAATTTGTACGCTAATATATAGCATACCCTATGCATTGGTACATTTTCAAATAGCTTGTAATGGTTATTCATCCACACACCTTGTCATATAAAAAAGTCCTTTTAACAGTTATTATTGTCACATGTAAGCAGTAGTGTGCAACATGTGTGTGTGTGTGTGTCTTTTGTTTTTTCTGTGTGCGTGTGTTTACCAGTGTGGTTTCTGTGTGTGTGCGCATGTGCATGCATGGTTTTGTGTGTGTGTGTGTGTGTGTGTGTGTGTGGGTGAACCATAGTGGTTACGTACAACGTGTTATGAAACTAGCTTGTGTTAGCGCTGACAGGCACATGAAGGACTGGAGCAGACATCCGTCAGGCGCGCCAGACAGACCTCTGCTGCTGCATTTGTTCAGAGACGCATGCACTCACGCTCAGAGACATGCAGACACACGCGCACCCCAGCTCATACACCTACACGTAGGCCCACACACACACACACACACACACACACACACACACACACACACCTCCCGCAAGCACACACACACACACAATCACTGACGGATAAACAAATATAAACACACACACATCCACATGCACGCCCACATGACGCAGTGTCTCTGGGGTCCCGGCTGCCAGGGTTCTAGCCATGCGTTGAGCAAAGTGTTGCCTGAGTGTCCCCATTCTGTAGGCAAAGGAAGTAGACCGCACCAGCTGAATGTCGGGCTGGCAGGTTCCCTTCACGCATGACTCAGCACTCAGCTAATTACCGACATCATTGTTGTTTTGTGATCAACAAGTCGTCCAGACGAAAACACAGAACAAACAGAGGGCGTGTGAGGGACTGTATGTCCTGTTTAATCAATATGATGAGTTCTTCGGAAGAATGCAACCAGTCAGCGTGAAGAAAACGTTTTATACCCTTGGAGATATTATGGATAAGGGCAAGACATCCTCACAGAAAAAAGTGATATGGCTGAAGATCAACTAGATATAGATGGAAAATAAGCATGTGAAATTTCTAACAGCGACCTATCCATTTAGCAGCCCTTGCTCAGGAAGTTACTCCGAGCTTTGTTTGTTCAATTCCTTTGACGGTCACAGTGCTCAAAGCCTTCTTGATGTGGTATGTGGTGATGAGGACTTGAAATGTTTTCATTCAGAGAGAGATCAGTACAAAAATGAACAATACAATTTATTGTTATAACAACATTTGGCAATTAGACACCCTCACGATTTTTTTCACGGGATCCATGAAGTCTGCTGGGAGATGAGATTCACTGATTGAGGCTAGACACTGGTGGTGGTGGCTGTGGCGTTGGCGGTGGTGGTGGTGGTGGTGATTGTGGCGTTGGCGGTGGGGACTATGGATGGAGTTTCTTGGCTCCGGAGGACGCCATCTCTTTCTCTGTAGACAGATGGAGCCTAGTCCCGGGGGGGTAGGGATGGCGGAGGGCTCCAACGAGTCCCAACGAAAACCACAGAGACAAGCATGAATGAGAGATGTAGATATACAAAACCGTCAGATGTCCTGATTGGTCATTGATCGGAGAGGATGAGAAGGAGCCTGCAATGACTGTGGTAAAATCAAGTACCCAGACATCGATAGATGAGAAATAGAAGGGGAATGTGGTCTTCCTGCTTTAACTTCTGCTTTAGCTACATTAACTTAAAGACGAAACATTTGAAAATGTTGTAATTGTTTTCAAGCGCAATCTGTTCCAATATATGAAGCTCAAACAGGGGCTATGAGATGTGGCGTGTAGTACTCAACGCTCGCATTAAATAAAGTTAAATGACCAGCCAGTTGGAAAGAAGGACTGTTGTTGACCGGGACACTAGGCTGGTGGGCTGAGCTGACCTTCCACATACACCACAACAAACACTGGAGGGAGTGGGGAGAGGGGTGCTGAGAGCAGCCAGTGGGGGGGTCAGAGGTCAGCCAGCTAGTTGCACAACAGACTCAATGCCACCGCAGATCTTCTGGAGTGTTCAAGCTCTGACATAACTTCCATGACCTGATCTCTCGATGGACCATCATGGCCAATCATGTTAGATGACTTTACCATTCAGTGTCATCTTTTTATGGACACGTCATTTAGGGGGTAGTTATAAGTTAGAGCATCTTGCTCAAGGAGCCCTTCAGGTTAGGTTGAAGACTTGGGGAAATTGAGCCCGGCATCTTTTGTTCCAGGACCCAAACACCCCTAACCACTACTATACTGCCCCATTCACGGGGCTTCCCGCATGCTTTGTCTTCTTTGTCTATTCATAGAGATGTTACCAAGTGCTGCAAGGCATTTGACATTACTTTTAACATTTTAAAAGTTACATTTTGTAGCCCTGACTCCACAGTTGTTATTTTGTAGTGAATAATGAGGTGTGCCTCTGGTATGTGGTATCTAGTACCGCTGTGGGTTGGAGGGGATGTGAACCAGCAGCTTGAAGGAAACTGTAAAACGATGATGATTCCAGTCCAAACTGTGAAGTTATTTCCTCACTGACTGTTGTTGAGTCGTCCTCTCTCCCCGTGCATTCTGTCATGCTCTGTTAAGGGAACATTTCTTGATGGCGACTCATGAAGTGTTGTGGTTTGGGATAGAGGTAGGCTGGCCTCAGGAGTCTGCAGTAACAGTCACAGCATGGACAATACCTCTGGTTGGCTGTTGAATACCGAAAAAAAAAAAAGAGATTGTTTTCAATTGCGACAGAGAACTCTAGACGGAACAACAGGAGTGGTTATTCCTGCTGCCATATTGTCTTTTCTAGCGTCTCTTCTTCTCAAAAAGGAAAATGTGAAAATCTTGGTTTAGGCTTCAGTACCAGCCCATCTATCTTGGACGGGTAAGCTGCGACCTGCGTTGTGAAACCTCACCCAGGAGAGCGCTCGCAAAGCTCAAAGGCACACAGATCCCACCGCCGCCTGGGTCTCAGAGCTAGAAGGTTTCTAAACCACGCTATCAGCCGACTCCCAGCTGTTTTCTAACAACGCCTTGATATGTGTTGCATCCAGGAATATTGCAGGAGCACATTTTATAAAGTTGTTTACACTTGATTGCATTACTGATATGTGATACACCGTATCAATGTGATAACAAAGCGAGGCCCGCCAGGCCTGGAGCCGGCATGACCCTGAAGATGGTATACAGTGTGAACACCCTGATTAAAAGCAATGAAATGGCAGCCGTTTGACTCCAAAATGGATGTGAATTAAAAAAAGCCTTTGATTTTCTTTTTATCTACCATTATATCGGACTTAGATGTTCCATTTGTTAGCTTTAGCGCACCATTCTTTCCAGGGATTGGGCATTAGCACACAGAGGGTTTTCTCCTCGCATGGAATAAACAGATGGATTCCACTTAAAAAACAGCGCAACAAGAACAGCTCCACGGCGATACTTCCAGCTTTGAGGAGAAGCGCGGGGCCGCTTCAGCCGGGCCCCGTATCCGTAACACCGCCTCTCCCCGGGGCCCTCTTCGGTTCATCTGGAAGCAAAACACTGTGAATATTGAATGTGCCCAGAGTCCGTTTTAGTCTCACGGCCCAAGCGCCTCCATTTATTCCTTCTGAGTGCTCCTAGGAGGCCGACCTTAGCGGCGCAAAGTGCACAGCCCCCTCCCTGTCCACTTCCCTCCCTCCCTCCCTCCCTCCCCACCTCCCTCCCTCCCTCCCCACCTCCTTCCTCCCGTCCTCCAGCACCTCTATGGTCAGCGGCTCTGTCTTAATGGAAGTGGCTCCCCTGGGTCTCTCTGAGCCTAAGACCTGTACTACAACACGGGGGGGAAAGTGGCTTTTTGAGCTGCTCACTGCTGGTGGCTGGGGGTCTAGCAGAGAGCGATGCCTGTAACGGGGGGGGGGGGGGTTCGGAGATACTGGCTTTGTCGTTTTCTTTCTGTCTTATTAGATCTGTCACAAGGAAGGGGCTGAGGCGCACTCTTCCTCTGTTCATCCTCTGTTTATCGTTGGTTCATCCTGTGTTCATCCTTCCTTCTCTCCTGCATCCCTTTATTCTCTTTCTCCTGGATTCCTCCTGTCCTCCTCACCGCTCTCCTCTCCCTGCTCTGTTCCTCTTCTCTTCTCTTCCTTCTCTTCCTTCTCTCTCTCTCTCTCTCTCTCTCTCTCTCTCTCTCTCTCTCTCTCTCTCTCTCTCTCTCTCTCTCTCTCTCTCTCTCTCTCTCTCTCTCTCTCTCTCTCTCTCTCCCCCCCCTCGTTCTGTCTCACCTCTTCCTCCTCCCTTCCCTGCCCCTGGGTCTCGCCTCGTCCTTTCCATCTCGTCTCGGTGGTCAGACAATGTTCCTCCCGTTCCCTGAACTATCAACCCCCGTCCCGACACCCTCCACCCCAATCAATAACACCTCCTCCTCCCCCACCTCTGAGGCTGAGGAGCTGGTGGAGTGCGAGACGTGCAGGAGGGCCCTCGAAAGATGTTAGGGAAGAAAAGAGCAAAATGAAAGACTGCGACGTCTCTGATGTAACGTCCACCGACATTATGTCATTATGGGATGTCGGCCAGACCCCTCGTGAACATGATGTCATCAAAGTCCTTTACGTCCCTCCTCCTCCTCCTCCTCCTTCTCCTCCTCCTCCTCCTCCTACTCATCATCATCTTCCTCCTCAGTGGCGAACGGTCTCTCTCGCTGCGTTAGCCAATGGCAGAGCCGGGTCACTGGCGTGCCTTCCGCTCGCGCTAAATCACCGCTCACACTCTGCGAGGCGTGCGTTGGCGGGGGGACGCCGACGTCCTAGCGCCCCGACCGCATCGTGTCACGTGGCGCCGCGGCCCTCCCCCGTACAGTATGTCAAGTCTGATGACCGCAGTCGTTGTAGTTGTCTCGGGCCTACACATATGTAGACTACACATCAGAGTTTGCATTTCCGTGGCCGTTAACAATAACACCCTTCTCGGCTGGGTTCTGTCAGCCACATTTGGATTTCTTTTGATAGATATTTTGTATTCGAGAGTATTGCTGAAATTAAGTTAAAACATGGATGAATAAATAAGTAAACAAATAAATAAGTAAATAAATAACGAGAGTGCTCTCCCTGACTGAGTCCCGGACTGTCATTGATTTTGGCAGAGAATCATCCAGGCTTACTGCCTTTGTGGCAATTTGGTGCTCGGCTACTGGCCCAGCACCAGGGCTGAATAGACTATTTTGTGTGTGTGTGTGTGTGTGTGTGTGTGTGTGTGTGTGTGTGTGTGTGTGTGTGTGTGTGTGTGTGTGTGTGTGTGTGTGTGTGTGTGTGTGTGTGTGTGTTGGGAAAATATGAGAATAAGAATAAGAGGAGCCGAATATTGGGTTAAATTATCTTTTTAAAACCTTACAAAATTGGAATCTGTTTTATGGTCTCTCCCTCCTTCTCTATGTACGTATCACTGCCCATCCCTATCTTTCACTGCCCCTCTTTCTATCTGTCCCTTTCTGTCTCTCTCTATCATGCTCGCTGTCGCTCTCTCTACGTCTCTATGTCTCTCTCTCCCTGGTTGTTTCTGTGTCTCCAGCTGATTGGTTCTTGGGTTATTGATAACATTCTATGGCCTATTGATACTAGCCGCTCCCACTGGGAGAGATGCTGTTGTCCTCCATGCTCAATTTACCAAATGCCATTTACACACTACAGCTGCTCAGCCCACTTTACTTTGTGTGTGTGTGTGTGTGTGTGTGTGTGTGTGTGTGTGTGTGTGTGTGTGTGTGTGTGTGTGTGTGTGTGTGTGTGTGTGTGTGTGTGTGTGTGTGTGTGTGGCCTGACTACAGGTACGTTAAAAAACATTTCCAAGAACAACAAGAGAGATGTTAGCTTGAGGATCGTGTATCCTCCTCCTCCTCCTCCTCCTCCTCCTCCTCCTCCTCCTCCTCCTCCTCCTCCTCCTCCTCCTCACTCCTCTTCTTCTCCTCCTGCCACCTCCTCCTCCTTCCTCTTCTAATCAACCTATCCGCCTCCTCCCTCCCTCCTTCCCTCCCTCCCTACCTCCTCTACCTCCTCCTCCTGTCTTCCCCATCTCTTACCTCACCTCCTGCTCATCCTCCTCCTTCTTTTCACTCTTTATACCGTGGAGCAGGCCAACTGTCGACAAACACTAATCAATCAAAGCATTTGCGTTCTCTTTGACGAGTAAATCAGTTGACTCCAAACCTCATAGCACACAACTTGATTTTTGGCTGGTGTTTTATTGTCGGTCTTCCGCCATGTTTTCAAAACTCATACATTATGGACCATGGGGAAAAAAGGTCTAATCAGCATTTGCACCTGGGGTCCGAGATTGCTCTTGGAACCCTTAATCACTCTTTCCAGCTTCACTTATAATTGCATAATTAGTCCAATTTGTTCATACTATGAAAAGTAAACTTTCCTCAATAATTGCTTTGTTGCTTCAATATTTCCATGGGTATAAATGATCTCGTAGGAAACACTGGGTTTATGCTCATTAACACTGTATGATGCCCTATAACGTAATTGTGAAATTATTGTTCATATTGAAGAAAATTTGAAGAAGGAGAAAGAGGAAAATGTCCTTCATCTTTTATCCTCATGTGGCAAAGCACATCTGGTCCAAACCCTCCTGGAGCCACTGTTTTTAGAAAAGTATTTGTTTATCTCACGGTTTACTGATGTTCTTCTTCTTCTTCTTCTTCTTCTTCTTCTTCTTCTTCTTCTTCTTCTTCTTCTTCTTCTTCTTCTTCTTCTTCTTCTTCTTCTTCTTCTTCTTCTTCTTCTTCTTCTTCTTCTTCTTCTTCTTCTTCTTCTTCTTCTTCTTCAGACTGCACCACGGTTGCCTGTTAGCATGTCAGCAACGCTTTTTACCATTCTGAGTATTGACATTCAAATGGATAAAGACCTTGAGTTTGTGTGGTCATTTACAGAATCTGTTATGTGGACTTGAATATTTGTTTATTGTGATTGCCCTCGATTACACTTGTGATCGGATGCGCAAGATCGGGACAAGGGTTTGAAGTCCACACTTCAATGTCCACTCTGTGGCCGAATCTCTGTTTGCGTTTCACTTTACGGCTAAAATGCGTACAATTTTATGCCGTAGTCAAAAGCCTTCGGCGTTGCATTGTTGTGAGAGGCTGACCTGGCCAACGTTTTGTGACTAGGGTGTTTCTGGACAAGCTTTACATTGACGGCCACATGCCAGGAACGTCCTGACATTAGAACCCAAAGTTAAATGTATAAAAGCATAGGGCTGCTGTGGCGGTGTGTTAAAATAAATCCCACATCTCAATATATAAACATTGTGCATTCAACAGATACTCACGCTCTGAATTAGTATTATCGACTGATGGTCAGCTGTATTGATAAAATGTGTTTATTTGAATCATGAATACATGGTCAAACGTTATTATGTTCAATGTTTTTTACTCTGAAACAACCTCGGAAATAGAAAAGAACCACGAAACATTAAAATAGAAAACACACTGTAAAGTAATGCTCTACATCAAGTCAATGGTGTATTATTATCCATTATATTAAATCACCCCATTGAAGAAAAACCCTATCATTTCCTCCTGCATGACTGCACATACATTCATCAACGTCCGATTGTTGTGCTTCCATCAATTAAGTAGGCTGGGCACGAAGCTCCAAGCTCATGTTTTATTTGCTCTGGCTTGTGCCCCTGGCCCCTTTCCCTCCCAGACAGATCTCCAGCAGACCTGGCCGGATCGGTGCGTTCGCAACGGTTCATCCTTGTGGGCCAGGTCTGATGCCTTGGCTGTACAGAGGAGCGCACTACGGGAGCGCTGCTCGGCCGCTGATGCAGTTTCATGGACAACCAAGATGATCTTTCCCACGTTCCGTCACTCTGATTGGTGGATGGTCTGTCAAATGGCGTCAGGAGGAAGTGTGGTCTGTGCTTGTTGATGACGCCCCATGGAAATCTAAAATGAACTTCCAGACTACACATTTGCGAATTGGTCTGGCAATGGCAGGCTATCAATTACGTGCACTAACCGTTCTCCTGCATTGCCTTTATTTAGTACACCCAAATAGATAAGCATTCAGAAACTTCAATTGTAATGTCGATTGTGAGTTGTTCAGAAAACAGTAGGCTGAGACGAGGCAGAGTTCTGCAAGAACTAAATTATTTAATGACTGATTTATTTCTCAAGGCATTTTAGATGTACTGTATGTATGCTTGTTCTCAGCCTCACTTGTAAGTCGGCGTTGCACAGAACTTGTGAAACCGTTGGAATTGAGCAATCCTCGTCATCCTCTTTTTAGAAGAAGTTAACTTTAAAACAAGCCTCGGGAAAATTAATAAATGTAAAGTCAGTTATTATTGATGATCAGTTTACATACATTTTCCGTTAATGTAAATTGTCTGTTGTACATTTTCCGTTAATGTGAATTCTCAGTTAACGTATTTAACGTATTTAACGTATGTTGTCAATGGCACGACAATGGTACGTTTCCAATCTTCAGCTATCGGTTTTTGGTTTGTCTTCACAGTCTGGTAAAGCAGAGCCTGCCTCCCTGCGGACGCTCGCTCTCTGTAGAAGTGTGAATCATCAACATCTACCTTCTACCTCTCTGCCTTTAGTCTCTGACCTCCTCCTCATGCTCCAGATATAGCCGCTTTCCAGCACCATCGCAAAGCGAGGTGTGTGTGTGGGTAGTCTCTCTCTCTCTCTCTCTCTCTCTCTCTCTCTGTCTCTCTGTCTCTCTCTCTCTCTCTCTCTCTCTGTCTCTCTGTCTCTCTGTCTCTGTCAATGTCTCTGTCTCTGTCTCTGTCTCTGTCTCTGTCTCTGTCTCTCTGTCTGTGTGTGTGTGTTGTCTCTGCCTCTCCTGCTAACATTCCGATTTAAACGTCTTCATTGGCATGGGATATGTGATTTTAAATGACCAAAGCTTGAAAATGAAATAAGGTACAACATAAGTCAAAAATACTAATACTCAAATATAAAAACAAAAACAGACACTATATTAGATCACGTGGTCGTTTGGGATTGGGCTGAGGTATTACAATTATTTCCTTGGGACTAGGCCATAAAATGACTTGTCCTTACCCTTATCCTTGGACATTATTCACAGTAAGGGACACTAAAAATGATTGACTCTAATAGAGTCCAGTATATGCGACAATATTGAAACTATAGATGACTATATATAACCATTATATGCAACAGTCTGGCGTTTCAAGTGCTGTGCCACCTTTCCTCTCTCTCTTATTATCCATCTCTCTCTCTGTCTCTCTGTCTCTCTCTCTCTCTCTCTCTCTCTCTCTCTCTCTCTCTCTCTCTCTCTCTGTGTGTGGTTTGTGACGTGGGCCCCTAAAGAGCAGGTAGCCTCCATGTGATCTGTCTGCCGCATGGCTCTGCAGGCCCCTGGGGACCTCTCTCATACCAGGGTGTGAATAAAAGGACTGGGTGCCAAGGAGAGATACTGAAAAAGAACCTTAGAGAAAGGGAAAGGGAGTTGAATATGTCCTTCAGGAAGGCCCATTCTTCAAGATATAAAAACACAATCACTACAGTGTTGTAACAGTATTTGTTGTGTGAATGAGGCCGTGTCTGTCCCACTGTGTGTGTGTGTGTGTGTGTGTGTGTTTGTTTATCTGTGCGTGTGTGTGTTTGTTTGTCTGTTTGTGCGTGTGCTTTTGTTTATCTGGGTGTGTGTGTATCTGTGTGTGTGTTTGTGTGTTCATGTGGTTTGAGTCTGCGTGATATGGTTGAAAAGATTGTGATAAAGTGAGGCCTACCCACCATGTAGACGCAGAACAGGAATAGCTTAATGTTGAAGAGGTTCCTTCCTATGCTAAACTGTTGCCAACCATTAACTACAGAGAGACAGATAAGATGGTCCACAGGCATGCAGACAGATGTAGAAGACAAATAAGACCATATTTATCATACAATCTCTTTTATTCATTCATAATAGATGCAAAGGTAAAACCACATAACCGGGAGTCTATTATCTTGAGCCCTTTTCAGCACATGCATGTTATTAAGCCGTTGATGAAGCGAATCGGACATACGTCCCTTGAGACTTTACATTCCAGTAACTGTTGGATCCACACTGCAAACGAATGCCATTACTCCAGCCTGTACCGAGAAGGTTCTGGGAGCGGGGGCGGGGGGGTTATTGGCTGGTTTCATGATTGTGTTCCCAGGCATAAATCACTGCTCATCTCCTCACAACTGCTCCCTGGTGAACTCTCTCTCTGTCTCTGTCTCTGTCTCTCTCTCTCTCTCTCTCTCTCTCTCTCTCTCTCTCTCTCTCTCTCTCTCTCTCTCTCTCTCTCTCTCTCTCTCTCTCTCTCTCTCTCTCTCTCTCTCTCTCTCTCTCTCTCTCTCTCTCTTTCTCTCTCTCTTTCTCTCTCTCTATCTCAGCATAACCACTCTGTTTTCAGAGTTCGGTGGTTGCGTACACAAAGTGGAGATCCTATTGGTCATACTATCTTTTTCTTTTTTTTTCTCCATTATCCATCTCTCTCTCTCTCTCTCTTTCTCTCTTTTCTCTTTTCTCTCTTTCTCTTTCTCTTTCTCTCTCTCTCTCTCTGTCCCTACCTCTCTCCCTCCCTTTCTCTCTCTCTATCCCTCTCTCTCTCTTTCTTAGCTTTCATGTTCCTTAAGTCGATCTTCCCCAACTCCCTCTCTCTCTCCATGTTCCTAGTGTCGCTCTCCCCGGGGTCATGTGTCGTCGTGCTGTGACATTTAAATGTTAACGGCTTCTTAGATCCCCGACCCTCCCCCACCGTTCCTCCATGTCAGCTTCTGGTGTGCATGTACCATGCACCTGTGTGTATGAATATAGGTTAACATGGTGTGTGTGTGTGTGTGTGTGTGTGTGTGTGTGTGTGTGTGTGTGTGTGTGTGTGTGTGTGTGTGTGTGTGTGTGTGTGTGTGTGTGTATGTGTATAGGTGTAAAGGTGTGTGTGATCCACACTGAAAACAACATTATAATAAGCAACAGATGTTCATTTTTATTGTGTTTTTAGTTCAGGTCTATTAGTTGGTCGCTGTTGGAAAGTGTTGTTACTTTAATGATAGGCTTTAATTATATAAACATGGTGACAGTTCTAATTGAATGTTACTTTAATTGTTTCATTTGCAGATCAAACTCTAGTGGCGTAATATTAAGTGTTCTTCCTTTTAGGCACTGTAGTTGATTGTTTTATTCATTTTCTCTGGTTGCCTTTCTGTTTCTTAATGTCTCTCTCTCTGCCTCTCTCTCTGCCTCTCTATGTGTCTCTCTGTCTCTGCCTCTCTCTCTGCCTCTGCCTCTTTCTCTCCTTCTCTGCCTCTCTCTGTCTCTGTCTCTCTCTCTGCGTCTCTCTCTGCCTTTCTGCCTCTCTTATCCTCTCTTTGTCTGCGTGTCTCCCGCTCGCTGTGTTTTATTTGTGGGTCATGTAGCATAGCTTCACATAGAGTAGCTTTTCCTTGCATAGAATCACATATCATAGCATCACGTATCATAGCATCACATTCATTCACATAAAAAAAAAATCGTGTAGCATACCTTCACATCGCATTGCATCAGGTAGCATATAGCAGGGAGACTACTGCAGTACTTAACTACTAAGGGTTTCATTTAAAACAATACTCAAAAATGTTATGGGTGGTGCTAAGTGGCACTCTCTTCCTTCCTCCTCTGTTGCAGAACAATGTAGTCATGCTGCATCTACGTTTACTCTGTGTGTGTGTGTGTGTGTGTGTGTGTGTGTGTGTGTGTGTGTGTGTGTGTGTGTGTGTGTGTGTGTGTGTGTGTGTGTGTGTGTGTGTGTGTGTGTGGGGCCTCTTCGAATGTAGGTGCGCCTCCTGTGCATCCGTGCGTGCTGGTGGGTGGGTGGTAGGCCTACATGGATTACAACCACGGTACATCAAACACATTTAAAACATCAAGAACGTTCCCTTTTTTGATTCTTATGCAATCTTATTAATTCCTCTCTTACCTTTAGTCTCTATTGTTCTCGCAGATGCGTCGTTTTTATATCTGCACTATCATTATCTTTGGCTTGACGTGTTCAGCTCTCTCCTGGCTATTGAGTTAAACTCTTATATTATTGGAGGTTTTATTGGCTTATCTCCTAAAGTAAGCCCCTGTCGAACATGCATGGTGTCCTCTGAGTGGCTGATAAGGTGTGATCCCAGAGCTCCTGGCCGGCCTTTATTACAGCGTTAACGTGTGATCCGTAGCCCTGGTCCTCCGCGGCTGCAGCATGAGCAGCAGCAGCAGCAGCACAGTATTATTAACCAAACAAACCCCTCTGGCGTTTTAAAAGCCTCTCTATCGCTCTTTTTCTCATTCACTTGTTGCCTCCCATACGGATCTCCTTTACCATGGGCATTCCTTCTCTCTCTTCCTCCCTTTTGATCTCCATCTCTTTCTCTCTCTCTTTCCTTCTCTCTCCCTCCCTCTCTCTCTATCCTTCTCTCACTCTTTCTCTTCCCCCCCCCATGCTCATCTCCTGCCTTTTGCCCCATCTCCCTCTCTGTCTCTCTGTCTCTCGCTCTTTGTCTCTCTATTGCTCCCCGGCCTCCACCAAGGCTGTGTCTTCCACACACCCTACGGAGCCATTGTGATGTTGCCTTCCTGTTACTATGACGACCAGGCGGTGCGATCCATCGCCGTGGTGCCCTGTTCCTCGCCCCAGAGACGTTCAACCATCTCTCTCTCTCTCTCTCTCTCTCTCTCTCTCTCTCTCTCTCTCTCTCTCTCTCTCTCTCTCTCTCTCTCTCTCTCTCTCTCTCTCTCTCTCTCTCTCTCTCTCTCTCTCTCTCTCGTGTTTGTGTCCCTTCCTCTCTTATCTGCTGCTCATTCTATTCTGTCTATCTCCTGTCTTGTACACACAAACATGCGTGTGGGTGTGGATTGGAACCCGAACGATGCATACCAAACACACACACACACACACACACACAGGGAATAACACATTAGTCGTCCTCTTGCTTATGTGTTCATTTGTAGTTTGTCCACACATGTTGCATAAAGCCACTAGGCAATTACTATAACATCTCACCCTCTCTCTCTCTCTCTCTCTCTCTCTCTCTCTCTCTCTCTCTCTCTCTCTCTCTCTCTCTCTCTCTCTCTCTCTCTCTCTCTCTCTCTCTCTCTCTCT
>NC_044066.1:7074202-7086702 GCF_902167405.1 Gadus morhua | reverse complement strand
AACAGATTCAAAAGAAGAGACAGATAGAGATTGAGGGGGGTGGAGCAAGAGAGGGAGAAAAATAGGGGGGATGTAAAGGAAAGAAAGTAAGGGGGGAGCAAGAGAGAGAGAGAGATGCGCGAAAGAAGTGAGAGAGAGAAAACACAACAACTTAAATAAATAGAGACGGGAAAAAGGGAGCTAAAGAGAAGAAAGGCGAGGGGGGGAGAGAGGACAACAGATTACTCCTGGCATAGAGAGCGTCTCAGATCTGAAGTTCAGTTGTGTTCTTTCCAAATTGGATCCCCTGTGTTTCCATGTCCGACCCCCGCTCCCTCCCCCCTGCCTCCCCCCTGCCTCCCCCCGTCCCTACCTGCCGTAGCATGGATGGCTCCCCCCTGCCTCTCTCCCCTGTGGAGGGGAGCGTGTGGTGGGCGGGGGGGGCAGTGCGCAGGCCGTCCCTGTCCTGTGTGGCCCTTCCAGGGGTGTGGAGGGGCAGGTCCCGCGGAGACGCAGACCTTCTGCCTTTCAGATGCGCGCGGCGTGGCACCACTCACTGTGTAACTGTAGCCCGTACGCCAGGGCCGGGGAGACGGCGCTCTCGGCTTTAGACTTTAAATGAGGAATTGGGTTTACCTCTCGCTTCTATCACTCCCCCCAGCTCTCTCCCCCATGTTGCCCCCCCTCCCCCAAACTCTGAGGAGGAGAGATGGATCGCAGTGACGATGCATCAACCTCTGCTGCAGTTTAACGCCAGGGATTTAGAAAGGCATCATTTTATTATGATGGTAATGAATTAATGTGTGTGTGTGTGTGGGAGGGGGGGTTATGTGTGTTTTGTGTGTGTAAAAATGTGTCTGTGTGTTCGTGTGCGTGAAAATGTGTCTATGTGTGTGAGCTTTTGTGTTTGTGTCTGTGAAAATTCTAAAATGATATAAATCAAAAATAAAAGAAGAAAACATTTCATCAAAACAACTATTTCTTATGCAATTCTAGCACATCTGAGGGAAAAGTACCTGACGTGTGCCATCAACAGTGTTCAGACTGGTGAACCGCTCCAGTGTTCAGACTGGTGAACCGCTCCACAGTGTTCAGGCTGGTGAACCGCTCCAGTGTTCAGACTGGTGAACCGCTCCTCAGTGTTCAGGCTGGTGAACCGCTCCTCAGTGTTCAGGCTGGTGAACCGCTCCACAGTGTTCAGGCTGGTGAACCGCTCCAGTGTTCAGACTGGTGAACCGCTCCTCAGTGTTCAGGCTGGTGAACCGCTCCTCAGTGTTCAGGCTGGTGAACCGCTCCTCAGTGTTCAGGCTGGTGAACCGCTCCACAGTGTTCAGGCTGGTGAACCGCTCCACAGTGGTGAGGCTGGTGAACCGCTCCACAGTGTTCAGGCTGGTGAACCGCTCCACAGTGTTCAGGCTGGTGAACCGCTCCACA
Organism: Gadus morhua; assembly: GCF_902167405.1. Classification (NCBI taxonomy): domain Eukaryota; kingdom Metazoa; phylum Chordata; class Actinopteri; order Gadiformes; family Gadidae; genus Gadus; species Gadus morhua. The sequence goes on along the minus strand of NC_044066.1, from coordinate 7,085,289 downwards.
GTGTTCAGGCTGGTGAACCGCTCCAGTGTTCAGACTGGTGAACCGCTCCACAGTGTTCAGGCTGGTGAACCGCTCCAGTGTTCAGACTGGTGAACCGCTCCACAGTGTTCAGGCTGGTGAACCGCTCCACAGTGTTCAGGCTGGTGAACCGCTCCACAGTGTTCAGGCTGGTGAACCGCTCCTCAGTGGTGAGGCTGGTGAACCGCTCCACAGTGTTCAGGCTGGTGAACCGCTCCAAAGTGGTGAGGCTGGTGAACCGCTCCACAGTGTTCAGGCTGGTGAACCGCTCCACAGTGTTCAGGCTGGTGAACCGCTCCACAGTGTTCAGGCTGGTGAACCGCTCCACAGTGTTCAGGCTGGTGAACCGCTCCACAGTGGTGAGGCTGGTGAACCGCTCCACAGTGTTCAGGCTGGTGAACCGCTCCACAGTGGTGAGGCTGGTGAACCGCTCCAGTGTTCAGGCTGGTGAACCGCTCCACAGTGGTGAGGCTGGTGAACCGCTCCACAGTGGTGAGGCTGGTGAACCGCTCCACAGTGGTGAGGCTGGTGAACCGCTCCTCAGTGGTGAGGCTGGTGAACCGCTCCACAGTGGTGAGGCTGGTGAACCGCTCCTCAGTGGTGAGGCTGGTGAACCGCTCCACAGTGGTGAGGCTGGTGAACCGCTCCTCAGTGGTGAGGCTGGTGAACCGCTCCACAGTGTTCAGGCTGGTGAACCGCTCCATAGTGGTGAGGCTGGTGAACCGCTCCACAGTGGTGAGGCTGGTGAACCGCTCCACAGTGGTGAGGCTGGTGAACCGCTCCTCAGTGGTGAGGCTGGTGAACCGCTCCACAGTGTTCAGGCTGGTGAACCGCTCCACAGTGTTCAGGCTGGTGAACCGCTCCTCAGTGGTGAGGCTGGTGAACCGCTCCACAGTGGTGAGGCTGGTGAACCGCTCCTCAGTGGTGAGGCTGGTGAACCGCTCCACAGTGTTCAGGCTGGTGAACCGCTCCATAGTGGTGAGGCTGGTGATGCGGGGACCCTGGCTTCTCTGATTAGAGAGGCTGCTACCCAACATCCATTAGGTTGATTAACAGTGTGAGTGCTAATGAGTTTATTACCCTGGGCTATGTCACACACACACACACACACACACACACACACACACACACACACACACACACACACACACACACACACACACACACACACACACACACACACACAGAGACAGACACACACACACGCGTGCACACACATGCTTTCATGCCAGCACACAAACACACACATGCACAGGCACGTTGTTTTTGGGTTGACAATAGCAGAATAGCAGTGACCATTGAGGTTGAATGAATCACTTTGATAGCCTGCATCGACTCGTTTATCTTCACCATATTGCTCCAGGTTTTTGTGTGTATGTGTCCGTGTATGTGGGTAAACCCTATGCAATTCCCAGAAAGCACTCTGAAGAACAACAACATGTCCTCACTGAGCACACACTCTTCTGGCCGCATCCCTACACACCCCATGCAGTACATTAGTCCCACAATGATGAGCTACAGGGACCCTCACAGGACCTGGTAAACCATTTCATATTTCTACAGCCATAATCATGTTATGAGTTATGATGCATAGGTCACCTCTCCCACGACTGGCGCACACTGCCGCTGTTATCAGCGCCATTAGGCAGGAAATTAACACGGGGGGGCAAGGAGGGTGGATGAGGCTGTGTTTGGTCGCCCACCTCCGCCTCCCCCGTCCCCCCTGTCTCCCCCCTGCCCGTGTTGTTTAATCATGGCTAATGGACATTGGGGGTCGGACATCAAACAACGTCTCGGTGCGTCTCAGTCTGTCTTGTCTGTGTTGCTGCTATGACCTGCTGCTGCCTGTCAGTACAGACGTAGCTTTATAGTGTGGTTTAGAATTAACGTAGAAGATACGACATAATGGGTGTGAACTTGTTCTGTTGTCCTGAGACGAAAGCTCACATCTAAGGACCAGGGGTTACATCTAGTATCTAGGATATCGTTACTCTCTGGTATCTAGTACCTAGTATCTAGTGTCTACTGTTATTATGGAGGAGTCTAGTACTACTACTGTAGTATATATATTTTGTTTTCTATGGAACTTGGTGTGTGTGTATACTTATGTAAACCTTGTAGATTTGTACTTAGATCTGTAGACTACTACTGTAAATATTAGTCTATCTAGACGTATCTGGTGTCTATTAAGTATATCCCGTCTATAGTATATGCTATATATGACCTCCTGGTTTATAATATCTAGTACTACTATGTACTGTATCCCGTTGCTATGTGTCAGAAAGGAGGAGGTATCGACTCCATTGTCTGGTTAAACCCTGTTCGGTGTGTGTGTGTGTGTGTGTGTTTTAATCCCCCGTGGTTCTCTAACAGACGAAGGCATCTGTGGACTAAGAAGTGTATTTTAATGCACTCGGGTTCCTCTGACGGAGCGAGCAAATCGCGGGACGGTGAAATGTCTCAGCCGGATGCTTCCAAACGGATTACTGCTGCCGTTCACTTAAATCCGCTTCAGCGTTTTACATTTTTAATTTGTCCCCGTCATGCTGAAATTGAAAAGACCCCCACCCCCCCTTGGGTCTATTTCAAAGCGTTTAAACAGCCGAAAGAGACACAATTATGTGTTTATAACGTAGCTTTTTGTTGAATGAATAACATTAGTGTGGTGTGTGAGTGTGTGTGCGTCTTGTGTCGGAGGGGGGGGGGGGGGGGGGGGGGGGGGGGGGCGGCGAATCACCATGAAATGTAGTAAAAAGTGTGTTGGGTTGTCAAAATACAATGGGTGAATAAACCATTGTGTGTGTGTGTGTGTGTGTGTGTGCGTGTGCGTGTGCGTGTGTGTGTGCGTGTGTGTGTGTGTGTGTGTGTGCGTGTGGCGTGTGTCTACTTAAATGTATGTGTGTGTGCGTGCGTGTGTGTGTCAACTCCATCCGATTGCAGGCCGGATCTGTCAGACGCCGTTGACGTGTGTGTCAGACGTGTTCTAGCAATGTTCCAGTTTTTTCCCATCACAGACACGCTCAGCCATTTTGTTCTCAGCCACCAGCTCTTACCTAACCATCCTGAACACCCACAATCCCTTCTAACAGGCCTCCTCGGGTCTCCTCCTAATGCACAGATGGTTTCTGTGGAGCCGGAGACACGTCATTATTTCTGTGTTCTGCACGAGCAGGAAGGAAATCCCGCTGTGTTCAAGAAGATTCTGTGTGTGCTTGAGCTATTGTTGCTGGTTTTCTTTAGGACGGTTTTAACAGTGGGACAGTGGGACAATTCTGTTTTTTTCTGCCTTTCTGCCTCTATACCCCAAAGATGATTCCAACCTTCCTGTGTGCATTTTTTTGTCCGTTCAAGCGTTCAACAACCAACGCTCTGACCAACAGTCACTGGAATGATTCATACCATCTTTGGGAATAGTATTCCTTTCAGGAAGGAAGTGCTCCTTTCACGGCACAGAGAAGATACGGTTATCAATGTGAAAAATTAACTGTGTTGAATTCAATGGAGACACCCCGTAATCATATTCTCAACTACACAATTTTCTCAATAGGGTTGAACACGCTCTGACAGGGACCGTCAGAGTACGTTACAAACAGTTGTCATAGGAATCGTAATGGAAACGAGCAGAGCTCCAATACACACTGACTAGCTGCGGTTGTAGCTAGTCACTGATAAGCAACTCGTATCCGGCGTTTGTGGGTTTTTCTTTACCTACACGTCGCACGTCATCGATGCAGGGCACCACCTGAGAGATCCCGTTGTTTCCCCCGTGTTTGAATCAGTTTGACTTTCATCACAACCACTCAAAGCTTTTGGATCGGGCATAAATAGCCGGGAGGCTGCATTTACACTACAAACAGACGCTGAGTGCGTTTAGAAATGGGCTCTCAGGGCCTCCTACGTCTTGTTGGACACAACGCGCCACGCCATGTCTGAGAGCGACTTCTGAAGCCGGTATTTCTGTTGCCCAGCGGCTGGCTGAAGCCCCACAGCTGGGTGAACACGTAGTCATTTAGTCAGTTCGCCTCGGACGCTTTGATCCATGGACACTTGCTTGGGTGAGGTTGAGCTGAGGCAAAGTATGCAATCAATTGAGCAGATTCTAATCGCTTCACAAGCGGGTTTAGGACAACTGGATGAGGTTTGCGGAGTCATAACATAAAAAGCGGTTAGTATTTGTATATTTTTGTAATTGTACTTGTAATTGTAAGTGTATGAGTCTACATTCAAGTGCAAAGTAATGTATATTACGACCCATTCCTGCCTTCTTTGCTTGTTTGTTGTCATTTGTTTCAGGCCTTGACATTGATATATGTAAACAGGCATTCCTCAAATCTATTGAGAAATTTTAACATGTAGGCCTTATGATCCAGAAAGATCGCCGCTGCCATGTTGACTTCTATTTGTTTACCGGTTAGTCATTGCCTCCAAACATGTCGGCGACTTTGCGCAACGGCAGCAACGGGTGGGAGAACTCAATGCGGCATCTATATACATGTCTTTGGTATATGAGGGCTGACACCCTGCCAGCTCCCTCTCTCTGGGGGCGCTCAGCTGGCAGCCAAGCTGGGCCACTTGGCCGTCCTCCTCTTTGCACTATGCTCCCACTCCTGATTTGGTTTGTTCTTGTTTGACACCCTCCCCACCCCCCTCATTCATACGCACATGCCACCACAGATTGACTGATTTACAAACTGATTTATTTGGATTTCCAAATAAATACTTTCAGTTATGTTTATTAAGTATTTTTAAGTCATTCAGTCATATTATTACGTCATTCTGCTTTGGTTTTGTCACAACTCAGGAGCCAGGTTGTAACAATACGGGGTGAGATCTTATTAAAAAATAAGGAATTCCTGAATCCGTTTCTCTGAGTGGATAGAGTACATATAACAGTGTGAGTGCATAGTGGGAGACGCAACCAGGTAGCATGAGATGAGGCCGTCCCAGTGCTACAACACTCGTACGGCCCTGGGTTCAGAGCCGCTCTCTCTCTCTTTGCGTTGAATGTTGAATCAGCTTGTGCTGCCTGTGGCCGCCTACAGGGTTCCTCTGAGCGTTCTGATTGGTTCCCAGACATCCCTGTTCGGGTTGCTCACCCCTGAGTCCAAACATGTGTCCATTGAACTGCACCAGCGAGCTTGTTATTATTTTTTATTAGTTTATTTATCAGGGACAATGCAGCGCACATTATTACATACATAATTATCCCAGTCAATGCCATAACACTGTTTGTAGATGTGTTGCATGGAAGGTTTCTAGCCAGTTGGCTAGTTTGCAGCCCCAGTCTCTGGTCAGGCCTTTCTAAAACAGATAATCCAAATATTATCTTTTGCTATTACATAGTGTTAGTTACACAGTCATTCAGCAGATATCAAGATCAACATTTCACAGATTCATGACCACATTACATGAGCAGCTCACTGTACGCATGTGTGCATAAACATAAAGACATAAAGAACATCGCAAAACAGCACATCACGTAACAACGCACACCCCAATGTAGGCTGTCTCGATGCACTGGGCAAGCTCCTCACTAGCGTAGCTAACCCCTTACCCCTACACTAAGGTCAGAGTCTGAGCTTGTCCCAATAGCACAACACATAATGAGGCTGGCCGGTTGTGTGTGTATGAGCTCCCTTGTTTAAGCCCCGGCATTCAATACTGAAAAGTTAAGGCTTGAAACAACTCGTCCTGTTTGATGAACAGCCATCGGCAATTTTGCATTTTAACAAATGCTAACGGACAAAATACATGGGACAGTGACGCGACGCGACACCTCTGCCGCATAACGCCCACAGCAGGGCACGTCCGTGCTCCACTGACGGTTCTACATGGAATACGAAGCCCGGCGGTGCAGTATTATTTTTGTGCGGCTGGTCAATCTTTTTCTCTCTATGTGCGGCTAAACAGCCCTCAAACAGGAACCAAGGCCAGAGAACTCTTAAATAAATAGCTCACTGTGTCACGGTAATGTGACGCAGCATGGCAACATAATGGAGGATTTTACACTGCACATAATGAATAAATAAATCCAATCAATGGGCATCCATGATTGTGCACTGAATACCATCACCAGTTAATTCATTCAGTAGGAGATAATATAGCCTACACTTCCGAACCCTGCATAACCAACTGCATTTTAATTTGAGCAAAACTCAGTATGCCCACAGTGATCCTATGAGTGGAAATGATGGTTGGCCAGGATCACTTTAAGACAGATTTTGTTCCTGGTGATGTCAAGAGCTTCTGTGATTTCATTTCAGTTCAACGTCATGAGATAGTATGATGAGTATTTCCGTTCCAATTATCTCATGATAGGATGTTGCACAACCATATTCTTCTGGTCTTTCCTCCTCCTCCCCCTCTCCTCCTTCTCCTCCTCGATCTCGTCCCCCTCCTTCTTCTCCTCCTCCTCATCCGTCAGCCCCTCCTCCCCCTCCCCCTCCCCTCTTCCTCCTCTTCTTCCCCCTTCTCCTTCTCCTCCTTCTTCTCCCCCCACCCGTTTTCACTCCTCGTTGTCCTCCTCCCGACCCCCCCCCCCCCCTCCTCCTCATCCCTCTTCTCCTTCTCTACCTCCTTCTCCCCCCCCCACCCGTTTTCATTTCTCCTTCCCCTTCCCTCTTCCTCTATTTCCTCCTCCTCCCCCTTATTCTCCTCCTCCTCCTCATCCCCCTCCCCCACCTCCTCTCTGTGTGAGACAAAGCTCCGCAGGGTCTCCTGAATAACCTCCTCATTACAACACTGACAAGGTTTGTTTTAGAATTTTCACATTATGGCAGATTTGCTAGTAGCCACAGGCCTCTGTGTGTAGATATAGCTTCTATATAGTTTGTTTATTTAGCAGTTACTTTGGTCAATATTGACAATAGAATAATGATGGCACCAATTTAATACCATTTAAGTTTAAAAGCTAACCTGTTACAACAATATAATGATATTTGTGGTACTATTGGATTATGCGGTTAGAATAGTTAATATAGTTGGTTGAATATAACATTTTTTAATTGTTGTTGCGAATGGTTTGTGGTTTCTATTGAAGTGAATACCTCTGCATCAACCCTGAGGCAGAGCTGTCACACATTATTTCTGGTAGCATTATCATAGCATGGGTGCTAACATATTTTTTTAGCGTCTGTGTTCTTTTCCAGCATCTTTTCGTGGCGGATTCGGGGTTACAAGCTGTCATAGGGGTGATGCATCTGGGACACTTCATGTTCACTTTAATTTGACACTTTGTAAGAAGTAGCTTGTTTTGATCAAGTGAATGTTGGACAGGGACCAGGCCAGTCTGGTTTTTTACTGGACTGGTAGAAACCTACTTTTGCACCTAGGATTGACTCCCCTAGCCTGTCACAAGGAGAGTGACGGGGAAAATGTACTTCAGCCTGTGGAGTCAGCATATGAGTGCGTTCTCTCCTGGGACAACCTGTGAGCTCTACACCTCCCCTGGGACTGCGTAAATCACGATGCCAGACTGGCTGTCAGCCCGCCGTCCAGCCCCACTCTGGCTCTGCTGCTGCACATGCTGGGGTCCAGAACACCGGCCGTGTTCACACTGTAGTGCCAGCGCATGTCCCCACATACTCCCAACAGTCCCACTTTGCCATCTACTAATCCAACAAACAAGTAGTGCTTCGTACGCATGATCTGGGAAAGTCGTGGTCTGCAACATCCACTCTTTTTCCTGCAGAAACATCACGGAAGAGTGGACCTCTGACGTTATTTGTCCTGGATTTGCGTTCTCCGTTGTTTTCCGATATGGGAAAATGACTTACATTTTCCTACTTCCCTGTGAATGTTCGGTGGAAACAGGCTGGATGTTGCAGCCTGCACATTTTTGCAACAAGTGTATGAAGAAGTATTTGCATATGTTGATGGTCGAAATGAAATTAATTTTAAAATAAATCTAAAAGTAATTCACTGAGTGTGACTCTCCTCTACCCCGAAATGATATGTTAATCGTTATTATAGCGACTGTTTAAAACGTCATCAGTTCAAGAGTAATTTCCTTAAAAGTACGGAGAATAGGTATATTTATATATATATATAGTTAATTTATAAGAGATTCCTTGACCTCTGCCAAACGTAACGGCTCCTGGTTTGACTGCCACGCGCCTAGATAACATTTCACCAGCTCTGACCTACCTCACAGCTCGGATAACTGACACGTTGTGACATTTCCTTGGCTAAATGCTTACAAAATCATAATTTTAGAAACAGTTTACCATCTGCGTGGGTCATTGAACCACCACACAAAATATATAGGCTACGTTGAAGGAAGGAGACAAAAAGCATTATGCTAAGAAGCTATGCTATGCTAACTTAGCACTACACCAACTCATGACCCGCTGATGTCAGAATATTGACAACAGACACCCACACACAGATTCTTGGAGTGACCGTCCACAAAATGAATCATTTTTTTGCTGTTGTTGCAACCAAAAAGAACAGCACCCAGTCGGAATTTTTAAATAAAAATATACAGTTGCTCATTATATTTGCTTACTCTGTGACATGAGCTGTCAGTCAAGAACTGACAGAATGGTCTTTATGGCTGAAATACATTGTTGTGTAGACCTAATAAATGCGTATGTGTATGTGTGTGCCTGTGTGTGTGTGTGTGTGTGTGTGTGTGTGTGTGTGTGTGTGTGTGTGTGTGTGTGTGTGTGTGTGTGTGTGTGTGTGTGTGTGTGTGTGTGTGTGTGTGTGTGTGTGCCTGTACCTGCGCTTGTGTGTGTGTACCTGTGTGTGTGTGTGTGTGTGTGTGTGTTCAGCTCTGCTTGGAGCACACTATTACCAGGCCCTCTCAACAGCAGGCCTGGTGTGCGTTATAAGGGCGTCTAGCAGAACACACAAGGCTGATTAAAAGGCTTTTCATCTGTGTGGACAGAGCAGCAGGTGAGGCAAGAGACAGAGGGAATGATTCATCTGGAATGTGACAACGTTGTATCGTCTGGTCAATAAGGTTCTTACTGTTCACATCCGGCTGTCTGATGCTCTAAGGGAGCCACCTCTCTCTCCCCCATCCACTCTGACTTGTATATGAGTCTCATTCAAAGTGTGTGTGTGTGATGTGTGTGTGTGTGTGTGTGTGTGTGTGGTATGTGTGTTTGTGTGTTTGTATATGCATGTTTGCGAGTATGTATGTTCCCAGCGAGTATGTATATGCCACATGGTAATACCAGGATAGGGTGTGTGTGTGTTTGTGTGTGTTTGTGTGTAATTGCGTGCAGTACTGGCAGCCTAGAGGAGTTCATTAGAACCTCCTTCTGTCATCCGGGGCATTTTGGGAAACGCATGCTCCTCCGACTCTGACACAGCTGTCCACTCTGATCACATAATACCAGGACTACTCTCTCTCTCTCTCTCTCTCTGTCTCTGTCTCTGTCTCTGTCTCTCTCTCTCTCTCTCTCTCTGTCTCTGTCTCTGTCTCTGTCTCTGTCTCTGTCTCTCTCGTCGTAGTCCAAATCCTATACCAGACTATAGGTTGTACGTTGGATTGACGCATGTCCACAGTCTACCTGTAGGCCCCATTGTGCAAGATGCCCTAACCCTACTTGTTCATTAATGAAACAGATCCACAAATAACAAACACAACAATGGATACAAGTGTCAAAATGGCTAAATACATAAATTGTCTCATTGTAGCACATTTAGTATTAATAGTAGTTTGTGTGCAATGTTACACTTGCGGTGTGATATCACAATACCCTTGCACAGGGGCGGGAGTGTGTAGTGGCCAGGGTGTTTTCAGATGAAAGGTTCTGGGTTAAAGACGCCTAACCTCTCCCTGCTTCTTAATGGCATCTATCTCAACATTCACTCGACCTTTCCTCTCATAAAAGCATGGTAAATGTAGTAGGGCACAGGTCCTCCGCCAACACAAAGCCAACCTGAAAGGACATCGTGGAATAACAGTGTCTCTGTGATGCAGAGCCGGAAAGATGGTGTTCTATATATACTCTCCCCAAAGGTCATCCATTAGCCTTACCTCAGGCTCCTCCCCTGCCGGAGGAGACCACCTGTCTGGGATGAGTGACAGGTGCTTTGATCTTTACCTTCACCACCTGCTCCGCCGTCCCAGTCCCGCAGGTGTACGCGTAACCATGGCAACCGCCTCACCCCGCTCCGCTCTCATTCTGCCGAGAAAAACGTTTCCTTTTTTCTTTCTCCGCCTCCGCAGGGGTTGGGTCACTCCGTGCTCAGCCCCGCCCTCCCCTTGTCTGTAGTTCAGTTCACCCTCTGCTGGGATGGGCTGCTCCACCCTCAGACGAATGGTACCGGGTTCGATCCCCAGTGTCCACAGCCCACCGCTTAGTCTTCTAGACCGATCTGTGTCTGAGCACCCGCCTCTTAGGGTAAAAGCATCTCCTAAATCGCTAAATGCCAATCAACGCGATGCACAGTAAAGGTGTACTTTCTGTGTTTCTTTCATTATTGTCTCCTGGTCGCGGGAGGCATCGAAACGTTTCCTCCTAACTCTCCTCCAACAGCTGAGTTAAGCTCCGTCCCGCCGAGCGCTGGCGGTAATCTGCTGGGGTCCTGCCCCGCCTGGCAGCCCCACGCGCTGAATTAAATCAGCCTCACACCATCACTCATGGCTTATCTCCCGGCCGTCGCCAACCAAAGCCAACTGCCTCTCCTTCTTCTCCTTCTTCTGCTTCACTCCTTCGCCCAGTCCCGGTATACAAAATGTTCTGTGGACGGGCATATCCTCCACCGGCGTCACCTCGGCCTGCCGCCTGATGGCACGTTTGTTCCACCGCTTGAGGAACAAAAGCCAGGCCCTCTATTTCTGCCTCGACCTCTTCCCTCCTGCCGATGCGAGCCGGGGTGTCTGCGAGCCCTGTTCCCGTTGACCCCGCTGGTCTGAACCGTAGACGGACGCTCAGAGGGGTTTCTGGTGGGGGCTCCTTCTGAGGGGATCTTGGGGAACCAGAGAAAGAGAGGGAACTGTGAACTGAAGTGGAAGTCAACAGTGCATCGTCTTTGTGGAGTTTCACTGTCTTGCGATCACAGAAAAGGAGTTAAGGGTATTTTAGAGTAAGGAGCATGACGCCTGCATCTCC
>NC_044066.1:7056702-7069202 GCF_902167405.1 Gadus morhua | reverse complement strand
AACCAGAGAAGAACCTAGACCAGAACCTAGACCAGAACCAGAGAAGAACCTAGACCAGAACCTAGACCAGAACCAGAGAATAACCTAGACCCGAACCAGACCCAAACCTAGACCAGAGCCTAGACCAAAACCTAGACCAGAACCTAGACCAGAACCAGAGAAGAACCTAGACCAGAGCCTAGACCAGAACGTAGACCAGAACCAGAGAAGAACCTAGACCCGAACCAGACCCAAACCTAGACCAGAGCCTAGACCAGAAACTAGACCAGAACCTAGACCAGAACCAGAGAAGAACCTAGACCAGAGCCTAGACCAGAACCTAGACCAGAACCTAGACCAGAGCCTAGACCAGAACCTAGACCAGAACCAGAGAAGAACCTAGACCAGAGCCTAGACCAGAGCCTAGAGCATAACTGCAACAAGGAACCAGAGCAAAACCCACGTCAGAACCTAAACAACAACCATACCTGAACCTAGACCAAAACCTAGACCAGAACCTAGATGTGGAACTAAACCAGGCAAAGAACAGAGACTAGGCCCACACACACACACACACACACACACACACACACACACACACACACACACACACACACACACACACACACACACACACACACACACACACACACACACACACACACACACACACACACACACACACACAGTCCCAGGTGGTAAACTTCACCTTCTGTACATTCTGCACCTGCGTTCCACGCGATCAACTGACGCACTGTTGCTAGGTTACTGACTGGTCAGTGGCAGGTGGTTGTGAGATGTAAAATGTTTACAGTGAAATATGAATATTATACTATTATACGAAGAGGAGCAGTGTTTGCTCTGTTTGTTTAATTATTTATTATATAAAATAGAAACCTTACAGGAATACATAAAATATGTTATTCAATGCTGTTTCTTGTCTATAAGATATCTTATTATGTACATAATGAACATGAACTCACTTTATCTGCATATTCACTTTTTCTCTTTCTTTCGGTTTTCATCATACTGTCCCCTCGCTCTCTCTTTCTCTCTCTCTTTCTTCGCTCTTCTCTCTTTTCCCTCTCTCTCCTCTCTTTCCCTTGGCTTCTAAACCTCTCTCTCCCTCTCTGTGTCTCTGAACCTCTCTCTTCCTTGCCCAGGTCTCCAGGTGGTTCTGAAGTCCATCATGAAGGCCATGGTTCCTCTGCTCCAGATCGGCCTGCTGCTCTTCTTCGCCATCGTCATGTTCGCCATCATCGGGGTGGAGTTCTACATGGGGAAGTTCCACACAACCTGCTTCACCATCGACACCGGTACGGAGCTCTCACTGCGTGTGTGTGTGTGTGTGTGTGTGTGTGTGTGTGTGTGTGTGTGTGTGTGTGTGTGTGTGTGTGTGTGTGTGTGTGTGTGTGTGTGTGTGTGTGTGTGTGTGTGTGTGTGTGTGTGTGTGTGTGTACAATCACAGTGAGTGAGTGTGTTTGCCTGTGTGTGTGTGTGTGCATGTGTTTGTGAGTCTTTCTACGTGTAACCACACCAGTGCAACAAACCCCCTCCTAAACCGACAGAAGAGGCAGCATGGCCTCCGCTCTGACAGTTGTTGTTCCTCCCTCATCGTGATGAACGCCGCTCCCTCCTGGTTCTCCGATCGATACCTGCTGCTCTGGCTCCGCCGCCACTCAAGCCCACTTTCTTCCCAAGCTCCGTACCGCTCTGAAGACAGGCGGGCTGTTGCTGGTCTCACCGCTGGGCCAATCAGAGAGGGGCGCGTCCCCTCTCCCCCCATATGTGGAAGCCTAGCCTCTGAAGACTAGCTCATGCTAATTCTAAAACACCAAACGCCTGAGGACTCTGTAGTCCTGGTACTGATAGGAGGCAGCGTTTGTCATTGCTGTGATTACTCAAGGACATTGTTTAGGAATGGGGGCTAAACACTTTGGTTTAGTCCCAAGAAAAAATACTCCAGTCATCGTACCTGACGTGCGACATTGTGATGTGTTTTACAGAAACATGTCACAAGGATGTTATGAAAATACGTGACACAGACCAGCTTATCCAACGCAATCACGACCCAAACGTGTTATTTATGGAACAAACACATGGCAGAAACGTAACAGATTCAATAAAAATGTAGCAGACATGAAAAACAAGTCTGACCCAAGAAGAGTAATGCACTGGACTCAACCATAGCACCATCGTAACAGACGTAACATAGCCAGAACAATATAGTAACACAAATATAGCATGGACATAGCCCACTAGTAACACAAACCTATCACCGATGTAAAAAGACATAGCCAGATAGTAAAACAAAGGTATCATACACAACACAAACACAACCCAAACGTAACCGAAACTCGTCCGTATCAAACAATGGCTAATCTGGAGGGTGTGTCTTTTTGGTAGTATATGAAAATGGATCGGGGCACAATGGGAAGTATGGAATGGATCGATGGTGGGGGGTCTTTCTGTGTTTGGCCGGCCTGAAAGCACCATCACTCCCGGCATGACTCACCATAGCTGTGGCCTCTGATCCGGGAGGGGAAAGCATAACATCTTGGTTGTTTCACGAGAGCGGCCCCGCCGCTCCCCTGGCCGTCACGCATGCCTCCTGCTTGGTTGCCATGACTTCATGGAGATTGGGGTGTTTTCCGGCTAGAAGTCAGCGTGACTCTCCGTCTCTAATGGATGTGGTGGATTCATAGTTAGGCCGGATAACTGGATTCCCGCTATTCACTATTTAGTCATTTAGCGGACTTATCCAAAGCCGCTTACAGCCGATTGACTCTGGATTTGAACCCAGTCCCTTTGGAACTGGGAGCTAATCAAAACCCCACACCATTTCATTGTCCTTCCTGATGTGTTCAGTCTTTCTAGGTTTCATATACAAGATTGTTTTGTTGCTTAGTTTTGTTGCTTTCTGCTTTAACTTTTGATAAATGTCCCTCTCTCCCTGCTCCCATCCACCCCCCCTCTGCCAGGTGACAAGGTCACTGATTGGCCGTGTGGCAAGGAGCCCCCGGCCCGGACGTGTCCCAACGGTACAGAGTGTAAGGAGTACTGGACGGGCCCCAACTTCGGCATCACCAACTTTGACAACATCCTGTTCGCGGTGCTCACCGTGTTCCAGTGCATCACCATGGAGGGCTGGGTGGACATCCTCTACAACGTAGGTCCACCCGTCTGCCTGTCTCTCTGTGTCTATATCTGTACCTCCATGTGTCAGCTCAAAGGTTGGGTGACTCAGGCGAGATAACTATTCCTCCATCAGCCGACAGGTGTGGCTCAATTTACCTAACAAACTGCCACACTCTTGAAGCCTCCAGTGGTTCCCAATCTTTAAAAAGTGAACCCCCTGTGACCAATCAGATCCTACTGAGTACCCCCTGCATCACCTGTTTCTGTTCTTAAGGGTGCTGCATAAACAAAAAGTGAACATGCATGTGCATACATGTATGCGTAACAAGCTTATTCTAATAAGCAGATAAAGAGCAATGTATGGCAGGAGTTTAGATTTCCTCGGTTTGCATAAACGTTGTTGTGATTTGTGGTGTTTGGTTACCAGTGAATTATTTAGCTCCCGTGTCACACACAGTATATTCATAAAAAGTTCAAAGCGGTGGTGTTTGTCGCACCCAATATCTTCCAGGATTCTGCTTTCAAGAATATGAATAAATGTGTTGGTTCTTAACTAACCTAAGGTGACCGACTATCTGCGCTTCGCAGATTTTCAGACAAATCATATCGATTGTCATGGGAATGTTTATCCACGACCAAAACCAAGGTGTGTAGGTCTTTCAGCGGGTGAGATTCCGGTCAGGGATAAGTGGAAGGGGAGTGTTGTTATAATGGGCTGCATACCTTTATCTTTGGTACTGAGAATTCACAGATTTCTTTCTATCCATCTATCTCTCTTTATCTATCTATCTGCCTCTCTCTCTCTCTCTATCCACCTGTCTCTCTATCTCTCCTTATCTATCTATCTGTCTCTCTATCTCTCTTTATCTAACGCTCTGTCTCTCTGTCCATCGAGTATTAACAGAACAAGGACCCCAGACTTCATGCTATGGGGTCACAGTCTGGACAAACAGGGTCTACCAGCCACTGCCTCAGCTCCGCCATTCTGTTATCGTCTGCTCATTCTCAAAACTCCAACCTTTGCATCATCTATTACATCCGGCGCTGCTGCCCCAAGAAATCCAAATGAATAGCATTGGACAGCTCCGAGGGTTTAAAAGACATCGTTATTTCCCTTCTCCATCTTCTGTTTCTCTCTGAAATAAATCCACACGTTTCCCGGATCCTGTGGCGTGCATTCAAAGGAACACCAAGGCCATACTTTTTTTTGATGAATGTTTATATATATATATATATATATATATATATATACATGCTTCTCTATGGCTCTTTTCCCTCCAGTGTCCCAGACATCCACAGCACTCCCGCGGTCTGATGCAGCTCATTATGGTAGCAGGAGCCGATCCATGCGGTGATCTAGGAGAACTTATTACCCCTCCGTCTCTTTATGCTCTCCCTACTCCTTCGCAGTTTTCAAACTGGCTCGCTCTCTCTCGCCCTTTCTCTCTTCCGTCTGCCTATCTTTTTCTGTTATTTTCTACCACACTTGTTGGCCTGCTATCGCTCTCTTCCTTCTCTCTTTCTCTTTCTCTCTCTTTCTCTCTCCAGCCTATCTTTTTTTGCTCCCTCCCTCGTTCCCTTCTTGGCGCTCTCCCCGTTCTCCCCTTCTTGTCCTCTCTCCGTTTCTTCTCCTGCTCTCCCTTCTTTCACTCTCCCCTCCTTCTCCCACTCTCCCCTCTTTCACTCTCCCCCCTCATTCTCTCTTGCTCTCCTTTCTCTTGCCCTTCCTTCTCTTTCCCCCCTTTTCTCCCTTTCCCAGAACCCTTTGGCGCCATGACCACTGACTGCAGCCCCAGTCTGTCTCTGCATGGACCTTCTTCTCTCCTGTAGTCTCCTGCGTCTCTAGTTGACAATGTTGAGATGAGTGGAGGTCACTGTAACATCTTCCCAAGTCTGTTTGTCACAGGCTGTCAGGCTGACCTCCACCACCCTCCACACCCTGCCTTAGGCTCGCCACTGTGTGTGTGTGTGTGTGTGTATGGGTATGGGTGTGGGCATTAATGTGTTACTACATGTGTTAGTCTGTGTGTCAGTGTGGGTTGATGTGTGTGTGAGTGTTCGTGTGTGGGTGTGTGTGGGGGGGGGCATTAATGTATTAGTGTGTTTGTTGGTGTGTGTTGCGGTGGTGTGTGTGTGTGTGGGCATTCATGTATTAGGATGTTTGTCAGTGTGTGTTGTTGTGTGTGTGAGGGTGTGTGTGTGCGTGTGTTTGTGTGTGTGGGCATTAATGTATTAGTGCATGTGTAAGTGTTAGTCAGTGCATGTTTTGTGTGTGTGTGAAGGTTTGTGTGTGTGTGTGTGTGTGTGTGTGTGTGTGTGTGTGTGTGTGTGTGTGTGTGTGTGTGTGTGTGTGTGTGCGCGGTGTGTGTGCGCGTGCGGTGTGTGTGCGTGCGGTGTGTGTCAGTGCATGTGTTAATACGTGTGTATGTGTTATTCACTGCATTCATGTGTCTATGTGTGGTAGTGCATATATTAGTGTGTATTAGTGTGTGTGTGTCAGTGCATGCACTCACTTGCATGGCAGTGGAGGTGCATTGGAATTAGTCCAATGAAGTGTGTGAGCTTGTCATGTGTGCATTCACACACACACACACACACACACACACACACACACACACACACACACACACACACACACACACACACACACACACACACACACACACACACACACACACACACACACACACACACACACACACAGTTCAGTGCCCTCAGTTCTGATAGATGTATGCATCTCCCCGCTGGGGAGCTAGAGGGGATGTGGTGAGAGTGTGTGTGCGTGTGTCTCTTTGTGTTTCAGGCTGATCCTGCACTGTAGCCCTGTGGTAACATCCTGGATGGAGGACTACTGGGCTGCCTATGTGTTCAGGGGCTGGGGCCTGGGGTCGGTGAAGGTAGATGTAGTGGTGGTGGAGGATGTAGTGGTGGGAGGATGTAGTGGTGGTATTGGATTTAGGGGTGGAGGTGGATGTAGGGGTGGTGGTGGATGTAGTGGTGGTGATGGATACAGTAGTGGTGGTGGTGATGAATGTAGGGGTGGTGGGTCCCTATGAGCTCATTCACAGGGAGGACTAGCAAGCGCCTAATCAGAGAGGGGCGTGTCCCCTCTCCCCCCGTATGTTTCAGCCTAGCCTGCGAGCAGCGTTGCTAGCCCATGCTAATTCTAAAAGCTGGTCATCCCTCTCTGTTCGGTCCCTCGGGCTCAGCAGACGAATGACGCCGTGCTCGTGTGTCTTATTGAGCGGGGAGAGACCCTCGCTGGGAAGATGTTAGTTTTATTGGAAAAGCCTTCTGTTGGCCACTGCCTCACCCCATCTTCGCCCGTCGCCTCGGCCATGTTCACCAGATGAGAGCATTTAGTGAGAATGGCATTGCCTCTTTAGCTGACACATTTCTACTAAAACAGATGTAAACCTAGTAAAACTTATGTGACTCTATATATCAGGGGTCGGCAACCCTAGGCACGTGTGCCACCACTAAAACAACAACAAAAAAACCCATCTTATTTTATTTGAAATAAATTTTAAAAAAGCATAATCATTGCTACCAATTTTTTCTGCACTTTATTCTGTTTTGGGCATTTCCTCCGAGTGCAAATATGATTAATTGAGTTACTGAAAGCAGTGTTCTGAAATGGGATCAATTGAGAAGAAAATATTTAAAATATTGTTGCAAGCGGCCTGTATGCATCGCCTTCACATGGTTTTGCAAAGCTGTATATGTCTTAAAGATATTGATGTGGATGGTTCCAACATTCTCATATATTCCCGTTTTTTACGGTTCTCACAGTGCAAATATGTTTTTGAATGAGTTTCTGGAAGTGGTGTTTTAAGATTGGACATATTTAATTATAATTTGTAAGTCCATGTAGCAAATATAACAACAACAAAAAAAAAAAGTTTGATGCATGATTGTGGACTATATGGAAATAATACAATTCCAGGTCTTCTGGAAATGTTTTTGGTCGCTGTGTCATAATTCAGCTTAATATTTAATATATTGTTGCTTAAAGGTTGGGTATGGAATTCTCTTTTTTGGCCAATTTTACAAAATTACTTGAAATCCTTATCATAACCCACTAACAGCCACTGAGTTAGAAGTACTGACATGAAATTTAAACAAGTCAATCATCTGTGGAACGGGCAGGGCTCGAAAAACTCCAGCCAATGATTTCCAGAACCACCGAGTGGCATTGGACAGTACGTATGTCAATCAAACGGTCGTACTGCACTCCCCCTCCCCCCGCGAGTGACCCCTTTGTGCACGTGCACGTACTCAAACCTCGTGACCCAGAGCAAGCTTCTGTTTGTTGTTATCCTGCGGTAGCTACTGGAGCTAGCTAACTAGCTAATCCACATTTGGATGTAGCACTAGAAGACAACCCTAAACTCCAACCTAGCTAGCCTGGCTCGCTCTCGCGCATCTGTGTTCGCGCTCGTGCATGATTTGGCGTCCATGTACTTGGGTGGGTGAATGGGTGGAGTCAGAGTCAGCGTTGAAGGAGAGGGGGTTGGACCGTTCGAGTTGTGTATTTTCAAAATCTGCTGGCGTTTCGCAAATCCCATACCCAACCTTTAAGGCACACTCATTAACGAGAAAATGTCAAACTGGCACTGCATGTTGAAAAGGTTGCTGACCCCTGCTATATATAGTAAGTAGCTATCTGACTTTATGTATAGTGTGGTTTTCTATGTAACTTTAGTTTTACCTGACCGTAGCGTGATATCTGAATGCAGCTGGCTGCGGGAGCCATAACAGAGGTGAAACATCTGCTTTGTTTCCAGTGTGACTACTTTGTGTTTATTTTACACGACCACTTAGCTCCAGCGAGACATCAAGAATGTTGAAGAGAGGGAGGAGGACAGGGCTCGGGGGAGGGGAGGGGTACAGTGTTGTGGGTGAGCGTGTGATTGGGGGGGTGGGGGGTACAGAGTTTTGGGAGAGAGTTTGATGGGGGGATACAGTGTTGTGGGGGGGAAGGGTGGGATCCAGTGTTGTGGGGGGCTCTGCGCCTGCGTCAATAACGTGGCAATCTTCATTTCACGCTCTGTTGTTTTATTACGCTCTCCGTCTCTCCCGGCAACCGGCGGCGTCTGGCGACAGTTTGGGCTGTAATTAGGAGGTAATTACTATGGCTGTGTCACCGCCCAGCTTAATGCTGCCGCCGTCCCGACGGGGCTGGCTGGCCCTGGACCCCACCTGCCACTCAGCGGGCCTCACCCTGACGTCTTGTTTCAGCTGCTGGCCTGGCTCCACTGCACAGGCTGCTGGTGACTCCTTCCTGTTGAGGCCCTGGGTTGAATGTTTTTGAGGGGCATTTATTTTGACTGTGTGTGTGTTTGTCTGTGTGTGTGTGTGTCTGTGTGTGTGTGTGTGTGTGTGTGTGTGTGTGTGTGTGTGTGTGTGTGTGTGTGTGTGTGTGTGTGTGTGTGTGTGTGTGTGTGTGTGTGTGTGTGTGTTCACTTTAAATCAGAAAGGCGTTGTGCACCTTGACCTAGTTGTCGTGGCCTGTTGCTCTGTCAGGGCGATCACAGCCAATGTCTGAGAATCCAAAACATCCAGAGAGAAGGGACACACTCACACACACTCACACACACACACACACACACACACACACACGCACACTGCACATACAGACACACACACACATGCGTGCATAGATGCAAATACACAAACACATGCACGTACACATTGATACTGGCACACAAAATAAACGCCTTATAAGTCTCATAAATAATTTACGCCCAAACTAAACACAGACATGCACAAAAACAAATCCTGTTCTCAATGGAACTCAGAAAGAGAGAGAGTGAGAGAGCGAGAGCTTCACAGAACATTCCCACAGAAATTAACATAGGAGTCGCATGAATAAATACACCATTCTGAATACCATGATGAACAAGCATATCAACCTCTTATCACTCTCACACACACACACACACACACACACACACACACACACACACACCCGCACACACACCCGCACACACGCACGCACGCACGCACAAACAATGACACTCAAAAAATGTGCAAAGTATAAATATTGCATACAGTTATTATTGCTACTCCCACTATGGTTTCTTTGTTTGGCTGGCGGCCAAAGAGTGGCTAGAATCCATTCTTCATCTTAGTGATGGATGTGTGCCTGATGTTGCTCGGGGCATCGTCTTACGCTGCTCCTCCTCCTGTTCCCCTTCTCTGTCATTTCACTCCTCTTTTTAGTCCTTCCTTCCCCTCATCTCATCTCCTCTCATGTCGTTTTACTGTGCCAGCACTTTGGAAGAAAGGCCAGCATCAATCATTATTTTTTTTACCAATAGGAAGTCAGGGCAAATATATACTGTACGTTTTTGTTTACCTTCACAAAGTTTTGCAAGATGTCCCCTTATCAGTCTTTGGCGGATAGTAAAGGCTTTAGGGTTTTCTTTGTATAGATGGCAAACTATATATTATAGTAGTTGTAGAATTTGCATTTAAAGTTGGCGTAGTATCAGTATAAGTGCTAGTAATATTCCTGCGTGTGGCTGTAAATATGTTTGTGTGTGTGTGTTTGCAAGTCTGTGTAGCTAGCAACGGGATCACTAGCACGGTCAACAATTCTAAGATATCAACGCCTGCATGTCTATGGCGCTGAGTTACACGTAGAAAGCCACTTGTCAGACCCTTGAAAACATTGACCCAACTCCACCTGCACAGCCTGCCCTGAGCACAGGAAACACACCAGAAACACCTCCACTCTATCCTCCGCCTTCCTGTCTCTATCTACACCTCCTGCTCTCTCCAACCATACCCCTACCTCTCACACTCATCATATCCCTTCCTCTATTTCTCTCTCTCTCTCTCTTTCTCTTTCTCTCCCTCTCTTTCTCTTTCTCTTTCTCTTTCTCTTTCTCTCCCCCTCTTTCTCTTTCTCTCCCTCTCTTTCTCTTTTTCTTTCTCTCCCTCTCCCTCTCTCTCTCTCTCTCTCTCTCTCTCTCTCTCTCTCTCTCTGTTTTGCTCTCTAAGCTCACAGTGGGACTACGATGTGATGTAACAGAGTGCTCCTTCAGCCCACTCTCTGCCTCCTCATCACCCTAGGGACCACACTAGTGAAGAAAGAGAGACAGACAGCGAGAGAGAGAGGGAGGGAGAGACTAGAGATAGAGACAGATGCAGAGAGAGAAAGTTGTCAAGAGTTGATGTTTGACATTGTACCATACAGATGCTAAATAACATGGTTTTAACCAAGCATCATTGTAGTGCACCTCTCACTAAGTTTTGCCTCAGTTTGCCTAAGTGCCTCCTGGAAAATGGACAGCTATTTTTAATAGCACTTCTGTTGATTATACTTGCAGCATTTTTACACATCAAGTAAAAAAGGGTCAACACATCATTTCTCACAGTCGAGGAATAAGAAGATAATTGAATGGGCTCCTACATAAAATTCCTAAATTCAAGCTTTCGTATTTGCTTATTGACTTGGTTCGATTGTTTAATCATGCACAGTATATTTGTAATAAATGTATTGATATTTGTACATTTAGTTTCAAAGCGAATTAATACATCTTTACATAATTATAAATCGCTTTGTTATGTATATAGCTGTACATGTTTTGATTGTTTCCATGATCCAGCATGCAAGCCAGACCTACAGTTTGTCATTTGATAAACAGTGCACTTGCACTGTTTACTGGAGGATGTCTCTTACTGTTTTTTTATTGTCAAAGATATCATCATGCATGGCCTATGCTTTAATTGACTTATTATGACTTATTTATTAGGTCCCTGACAAGACTAGCCATCTATTTTTACCAATTCAAATTCCTAGTTTTTATTCTGTGAAAACTTGGCGAAAATAAACCTGATTCTGAATTGTCTGACCATTTTGAACTATGTTTGGTTTTTGTGTGTGTGTGTATGTGTGTGTGTGTGTGTGTGTGTGTGTGTGTGTGTGTGTGTGTGTGTGTGTGTGTGTGTGTGTGTGTGGATGTGGATGTGTGTGTGTGGATGTGTGTGTGTGTAGACCAACGACGTGGCGGGAAACACTTGGAACTGGCTGTACTTTGTCCCCCTCATCATCATCGGCTCCTTCTTCATGCTCAACCTGGTGCTGGGTGTCCTATCAGGGTGAGAGACACACACACACACACACACACACACACACACACACACACACACACACACACACACACACACACACACACACACACACACACACACACACACACGCATGGAGACACACACATACACAGACCTACACACATACACATGCATGGAGACACGCACACACACATGCATGGAGATAAGCACACTCACACACACTCAAACACATGCATGGAGAGACATCCATACCCACACACACACTCATGCACGAATGGAGACACACATACACGCGTGTTTTCTCATATCCTCACCGACCGCTGCCACATCCCTACTGTCTCCTAATACATCACAGCACACACACACACAAACACACACACACACACACACATGTGCAGGTTAGGGAGAGGGGAGGGAGGGAGAGGAAGGGAGATGAAGGCAGAGCAAGAGAGGGGGGCAGGAACCTTCTCTGTGTGATTTAGATGAGCTCATATTTGCTTTCCTTTTCCGAGGGAGGGAGGAGGAGGGAGAGGTCGAGGCAGGGAGAGGGAGAGGGGGAGAGGAGTGGACAGTGTGGGAGATAGGGAGAGATAGATAGAGAGACAAAGAGAGTGGAGAGGGAGAAAGAGAGAGGGATACAGAGATGTGGGATAGAGGAGTGCAGTGGCCTCGGTGTGGTCAGAATTGCATTGAAAGCTGTTCTTATCTCTGCTCTCAATGGGTCGTACTTACGTTTTATCTTCTATCTTTATCTTTATTGTATTTAATGGGAGCTTCAAATTGAGGGTGAATAAAAGGGAAACAAAAATAGAGAGCCGCAGTATCCATTTAGGAGGAGATCAGAAATGTAAGTTTGCACCTTATCTTCTGGTGCTTTATTTACTGACATCCTTTACTACCTAATTCACTTCCTGCATAGCCGTCTATGTCCTGCTGCTGGTCTTACCTCATTTAATTAGCCTGCAGGCTAAATCCTACAAGTTACCCATAAAATGGACCTCATGTTGTTTATAACATGGGCCGAATGTTAGCATGCTTCCATTGTTTTTAAAGAACAATTCCGATATTTTGAACATTGAGGCCTCGTTTAGTCTTTTCTCAGAAGAAATAGAGTGGTTGCCACCGAAATCTTGACTATTGGTTCTGTCTCGGGTATTTGGCTCAGTTAGAATCACCCCTGCCTGCTTCAGAGTGTCTGGCTACGAGCATTCACGAACCTGTCCTTAAAACAACCCTAAACGTTCGCTTTCAGAAATGTGCTCACCGAATGGTTAGTGGTGTTCGTTGATATTCCGCATAAA